>NW_027637198.1:0-65000 GCF_951216825.1 Electrona antarctica
ACTGTCAAAATTCTCTAGGCATCAAAGTGCTACGTGGGAAGCTTCCTAGTTGTGCCCAACATAAGCAATCAGACACGGCAGTACTATTGAAAGTTTCTGGTTTATGTCAGTGTGAATTCTGAGTCTGCTATTTCCCCCTACCCAGGGTTTTCTATAAGGTGCATAGCATCGAGCAACACAGTTCAGTTAGTTTAGCCTTTAATCACTCAATATGTTTTCTTTTACTCTCCAATGGAAGCAAAACTGTGTGCAAACATTGGCGCTGTGGCTTAGTTGGTTAAAGTGCCTTTCTAGTAAACAGGAGATCCTGGGTTCAACTGCCAGCAGTGCCTTGTAGCCCAAGCTTTTGTTCTTGCAATATTATCAGGCATTATAGGTCATTTGGAACCCAGCGCCAGTAGATTTCAATTAAGTAAGGCTCCACCCACTGCAAGCTTTGAGGTGGAGGCTCTGTGGCGCAATGGATAGCGCATTGGACTTCTAGGCATGTCAATAGAGATATTCAAAGCCTGTGGGTTCGAGTCCCACCAGAGTCGTTAGCCGAAGTATGTAAGCTCCGCTGTTTTCGAATAAAAAACTAAAGTATTTTTCAGATTGGGCTGTACCAAACCAGGCACGAAAAAAAGAGAAATCACACCAGTAAGAAGTCTCTGTGGCGCAATTGGCTAGCGCGCTCGGCTGTTAACCGAGAGGATGGTGGTTCGAGCCCACCCAGGGAAGCAAAGATGCAACTGTCAAAATTATCTAGGCATCAAAGTGCTACGTGGGAAGCTTCCTAGTTGTGCCCAACATAAGCAATCTGACACGGCAGTACTATTGAAAGTTTCTGGTTTATGTCAGTGTGAATTCTGAGTCTGCTATTTCCCCCTACCCAAGGTTTTCTATAAGGTGCATAGCATCGAGCAACACAGTTCAGTTAGTTTAGCCTTTAATCACTCAATATGTTTTCTTTTACTCTCCAATGGAAGCAAAACTGTGTGCAAACATTGGTGCTGTGGCTTAGTTGGTTAAAGTGCCTGTCTAGTAAACAGGAGATCCTGGGTTCAACTCCCAGCAGTGCCTTGTAGCCCAAGCTTTTGTTTTGCAATATGCAGAAAAAAAGAGAAATCACTCCAGTAAGAAGTCTCTGTGGCGCAATTGGCTAGCGCGCTCGGCTGTTAACCGAGAGGATGGTGGTTCGAGCCCACCCAGGGACACAAAGATGGAACTGTCAAAATTCTCTAGGCATCAAAGTGCTACGTGGGAAGCTTCCTAGTTGTGCCCAACATAAGCAATCCGACACGGCAGTACTATTGAAAGCTTCTGGTTTATGTCAGGGTGAATTCTGAGTCTGCTATTTTCCCCTACCCAAGGTTTTCTATAAGGTGCATAGCATTTTGTTTGCCCTGCCTGCATGCCACCATGACAGAGTGAAATTGTGACTCTTGAAATGTTCAAGAGAAAAAAATGCTCTCTTACCCATTCACTCAATGACATGGCTTGATTCATTTCCCCCCTGTTTGTCTTTCTTGCGACACAGATTGTAGATTTGTCTCTGTTGGTGAAGCAGGAAATGACGTCAAAGACCAACCCTATCAGTCACGTGATCTCCGCCAGCTACATCCACTACAGCACACACACTGAGGTACATGTACAGTCCTACCCTCTCATCTGTCTTCAACTACGTAAAGTTCAAGTTGTTGTGGTGAGCGCTGTCTGTATGTCTTTTCCCTCTGTGGCCGGGGGCACATATATAGGCCCATGTACTGTATATTTGACTCTGAGGAAGAGGAAAGTCAAAACGTCAGTCACCCCTGCAAAATAATAAACACGTGCAGACCAGTCGAGTGCTCCAGTATATTGTATTTGGGTAGTGCCCAGGTGTTCTCTCTGATGCAAGTTGTCCCTGTTGAGCACCGGCGAGCCCTCCTGCCTTCGACTGGCTGAAGAAGCAGCGCTGGACTTCTCTTGTACCTATATGCCCATATATAGACTGTCGCAGCAGTTTTCAACAACGCAGTAGCCCCGGTGACGATGGGCAGGTGGGGGGGTGTGCTGTGGATTCGCTAATATGGACCTTCTCGGCGTCAACGCAAATCTGCATGCCATGTCAATCAACGGCCCCCGTCTCTCTCTCTCTTTCTCTCTCTCTCTCTCTCTCTCTCTCTCTCTCTCTCTCTCTGTGCGTCAGGAGAAAAAAGACCCAGACTCACCTGAGGCCACTCCCCCTTCCACTCCAGGCTCCTCCCACTCTTCTAAGCCCCTTCTCCAGGGTAACGGAAGCCTGGACGGCAGAGCCAGACAAAGGAAACGGAAGAAGGTGTGTGCGTGCGTGCGTGTGTGCGCCCTCTCTCTTTTGGGCATGTTCTGGTTTCTTGTTGTTGTTTCTCTCATTAAATCTGTCAACACTGATACCTGGCTGTGACAATGACTTGTGTAGGGGAGCCTAAAGTACCAGGGGCCTGTTCCATGAAACTTGGATTAACTAATCCAGGATTTAGGCCAAAACCAGGCTTTTTAAATCCTGGTCTTTACAGCCTGGTTTATTCTGTTCCACTAAAGCCAAGCGAGGCTTAAAATGGGTGGATTTATCGAGCCAGGATCATAAAGCCTGGCTGAATGCAGAGCCTGGCTTTTTGTTTCTAGACCCTTCGGTGGAACACAGATTTACTGATCCTTCTTCTTCATGGGGTATTATGGCAGTTTGCATCATTAATAGTTGCATTACTGCCCCCTTCTGTATATCTCAGTATCATTACTAATCTATTCAAGACTTACTGATACAAGGACTTAAGCTTCTAAAATAAATACTGCTGCTGTAATTAAAGAGAGAACATACTCTCAACAGTGGATAACTACCCCAAAAATATAGTTTACATTTTACCACTACTATTAACTTAAAACAGAATTCTTAATATTGTAAGCATATTGATATTGTCGCATTGTGATATTTGGCCATAACTCCCTCCTCTGAGGGAGCTAACTTTGGGGAAGGGGGTTGTTGTCCAGACAGGGGCCAGACTGGTGAACTGTGGGTCATGGGTTCAATAGTGGGTGAAACGTTACAATGGTAATATGTTGTAAAACAATGAGTAATGGTAATATTTAGTGGTTTTCACTTTAAAAAAAATATATATATATATATAATATAATATAATATAATATAAAATAATAATTCTTCTTAACCGTGCACTTGCACGACAGCAAACCTATTCTGGGGAACATTCACCAAAAGCAGCTGATCTACAAGCTCACAAGCTGTCATGATGTTGTGCAGCCTATATATTTTGTTTTTTTGATTTTATATAGTGCTTAAATTAGTCCTTTAATGCAGACCGATAAAAATAAGGCAACATAAACCTATAATAATTGAATAAGTGTGGAAAACATCATTGGTTTGTGATCAGTTTGACTGCTTAATGATCAGTAAAGACATCAGGATTAGGTTAAACCTGGCTGTTAGCCTGGTCCGGAGCAGGCTAAGTCCAAAGCATTAGTTTCCATGGTAACTAATGTAGCATCACTTTCATGAAACCGAATCAAGCCTCAACATATCCAGGTTAACTGGTTAAATTAATCTGGCAAGATTAACCAGCTTTCATGAAACCGGTTAATCGCTGATCCAGGATATATTAAACCAGGATATCTGTTAAATCCCGGCTTAATCTCTAATCCAAGTTTCGTGGAACGGGCCCCAGGTAAGTAATACTATTATGTTTGTGTATGTGTGTGTTTCAGAGCTGTCCTGCTACAGTGGAGCCACCTAGTGGAGCCATCCAGACATATCACATTAGAGAGGCTATCAGAAGATATAACTACAGACACACGGTATGTTCGAGTTTGTTTTTTTAGTGACTAGGGCTGTCACGATTACAAATTTAAGTTGACGATTAATTGTCACACAACTAATGTGAACTAAATTGCACGGGGCAGATATGACAAATAACTTAAATATACAAATAAATCACTGACACATTTAATAATCTTTTATTTCCAAAACATTTATGAAATAGGTGATCTACAAGCTTACAACATGTCACAAAGTAATGTGCTGTAAGCTTGTAGATCTGCTATTTCTGTTTTTTATTTATTTTTTATTAGGCGATAATCTAATAAATTGTGACAGGCCTATTGGTGACATGGCATATAGCATTGTTTTTTGCCCTAACAAGATATTTCAAAAACATTGACATAGCATTTACTGTGAACCTTCATGCTATTGATTTTGGTGACCCCCATTGCTTTGCTCTAACCTAACGCATGCCCATAGTCCAGCTGCTTAGCTCCAATATATAAAGGGATCGTTCAGTTTGTGATAAAAGCATGACATTTGGTACACATATAGCCAAAGACATCCCAAACTTAATTGGAGGTGGAGGCATCCTGAATTTTCAACATGGCACCCATGGCAGCCATTTTTCAAAATGCCACCATTGACATCCTATTATAAGGCAATATTGTCTAAATTTCCTTATGCTTTAAGTAGCATGTGACATATCAAACTAGGGGGGTTTCATGATGCTGAATCCATTCCAAGCATTAGTTTTGCATAAAAACACTCATTGGGCTAAATTTGGCGATAGCAACTTGCCCAACTGTGCTGATGTCAGCACATTTGGGCAAGTTGCTATGGCCAAATTTAGGCCCAATTTGGCCAATTAGCCCAAACTAATGCTTGGAATGTATTCAGCATCATGAAAACCCCCTAGTTTGATATGTTTTTTTTTGCGAGGCCACACAAAAGTATTGCGAGGGAAGTGAAGACATTTATCTTTTAACTCATTGTCATTTTGGCCGGGGCTCCCTTTTGTACCTGAAATATCAATAAGTGTTCTTTTTCTCTCTTGCAGGGTTCGTATCGGAGGGGTGGCATGGCCTTCTTGGCCTGTTAAAGGTTTTAACACTCACTTATGAATGCATGTAAATATTGTTCGTTATTTCCAACTCTGATCACGCCATTTTTGCCTGTTTATCAGATATGTAATGTAGGCTAACGCTAAATTAGTTTTCAAGAGAAAACTCACATGAAGATATCCCTGTTATTTTGTGCTAATTTGTTCTGTATAAATCATAATACGGTCCGAGTTTTGATTTATTTTATTTTGATGCTTTGTTCATTTGAAATAATTTAAGGTGTCCATTATTATTAGTCCAGTGATTTGAGCCGAATGTGTTTCATTTCAATTTCACAATGCTGTAAAATATGTTGAGGATATCGTAGAGCGTCTGCTAAATGCCTAAATTGTAAATTGATCATAGGAAATAAAGGAAACGATTGTTATTTCTATAATGGGAATAACATTCTTAAGATTTTCCATGGAGGAGGGAATGACCTGGATGGCCAAGAAGCATTAACATGTATTTCTCAATGTATCCGTTTTGTACGTACCATATACAGTCTAATGGAATTCCACTGGCCCTTATGATTGTCTTCTGTGTGATCAGTGAAAATAAATTCTGCATATTTGCTAATATCACTGCCATCATCATTTAGACTATATATGTTGCAATGCCTTCTACAACACTTGATTTGTATAGATAGATCATGGTCAGGATCATACCTACCCTACACTCAGAGATTTAAAAAAATCACACCCGTGTTCATTCAAGTTTTATTTATTCTCAAAATTACACTGAGTAATTAAACTTGTGTCGTCGAGTAATACAATATTATATATATATACATCAGTAGATCAGGAAAAGGGAAACAAAAGGTAATACATGTGAATTACATAGGTTACAAATAGAAGCTAAGACAAATTTCAAAACAATCTAAAAACAAATCTACATATTGTGGGGATCTGTATGCTCAGATGTGTGTATGTGAATGTGTGAAGTGAGGGGTGCTCTTATCATTGTACATCATCATGACGTAAAATTGACACTATGCCTATTTGCTCAGACACAAAATTCTCCATTCATTCTCGATGGGAATTTTTTGTTTTAGACGAAGTTTGTGGACGGTAACTAAAAGCTGGATGTAGGTCACACCCGTGTGAAGTGAGGGGCGCTCTGGACATCGTACATTATCATACATCATCTCATTCCGGCCAATCATAATTTGCGTCCTCACCTTCATCAATGTTTGTGTTATGTTATGACTTAACCCATTTTGGGTGGGAACCCCTTTTGGTGTTTTAAACATGTTATAATTTAGCTATTGAAAAATAGCAGATCTACAAGCTCATAGCGCGCCACCGAGTGGCGCGCTACGAGCTTGTAGGTCTATTTTTTTTGAAAAATCATGAAAATATTTATTTCAGAAAACTGGAGGATTTAGAAGATTTATTTTTAAATTTTGAGGTCAGGCCTAAATGGGTTAAGTTTTATGTAATTTTACTCTGACGTAAAATGTACACTATGGCGTAAAATTCACCATTCATTCACCTGTTTTGAATATGCACATAATGCAGGAGGCAGCAGGAGGTTGCTTTACTGATAACGAGCGCTCCTTGCAGATGATTATTTTCTGACAGGAAGTAGCTCATATTTTGAGTGGTGTAAACCACTCCTACAACTGGCTTTTGTGTGCAGAAGAAAATGAGCATGGTTGCTATGTTCAAAATAATTTCTGACGTAATTAAATCACACCCGGGTGAACTGGATGACCGTAGCAACCGTGCTCATTTTTTCTGCACAAAAAAAGCCAGTTGTGAAATCACATCCGGGTGTGATTTCATTACGTCAGATCAGAGCTGATCAGGCTATATAATACCTTACCTTATATAATACCTCCTTTCCCTACGTCAGACATTACGTCAGACCACAGCTGATCATGCTATATAAAACCTTACACCACTCAGTTCACACGGGTGTGATTTTTATAAAACAAAGACTTTACAGATTGAAAGAGGATAATTCAAGCTTTCCCTACAGCTGCAATGTTGGTGATTTTGACGGTGTTTAATATAATTAGAGAGGACTTTTCTGTTTGGATGAATGGGCTCTATGGGAAGTGTCACCTAGGTATCACCTTGCTGGCAAGATGGCTGTGGTCTGAATATAGAGAATGGAGTGTGATGTAAGACATGACAATGGGATTTGCCAGCAGATGTCACTGTTTTGCCTGTTTTCATTGCAGCTCAAAGGGCTTCACAGACCGAGAAAATCCCAGACCACAGAAAATCCACTGAATGTTCAAAGTTCAGGTTGGTAATTGAGGTCATAAAACCTATAAGAAAAAGAAAAAAATCACACCCGTGTGAACTGAGTGGTGCAAGGTCTTATATAGTCTGATCAGCTATGTCAGTGACGTCACACACTAACCATAGTAACCATGCTCACCTTTGCACGGACAGGTACAGGTACACAAACATACAGACAAAGCTGGTTGTTGGAGTGGTTTGCACCACTCAAAAAGAAAAGAAAATGAATGTCATGAAACCTTTTAAAGGCTGCGAATTCTCAACTGTCCACTAGAGCAGCGATTCTCAACCTTTAAGACCGTGACCCCCCCCCAAAATGATCATATTTGATATTTGAACTGGGGACCCCGGCCCGTCCCTGACCTCGACAAGCTTATTGTGGAAATATCGGCTATTTAAAAAAAGTTCACACCTGTGTGAACTGAGCTGTTCAGGTTATACAGTACTTGTAGTGCTCAGTGTGAATGGCCCTTTAGACTGCCAGTGCCACTTGAAGGCTGCTGAACAGCGCCACTTGAAGGTAGGTGGTCACCCAGCGGTATTGCAGTTGTTGAGGCCATACTACTGTACAAACATAGAGACATACACACTCGGTCAAACATTAGTGGTTTGGCATTGCTAAAAAAACCCTCTTATATTATTTGCCAATCTGCCCAATGTTTATGATCAGTTTTTGAGTGGTGTAAACCACTCCTACAACTGGCTTTGTTAGTCTGTGCAGAAAAAATGAGCATGGTTGCTATGTTCACCCTGTTCACCCGGGTGTGATTTTTATAGTATGTTCTTGATTTACGTTTGTTTATTAGGCCTACTTTTAAAAGTCCTTAAATTGTCACTTCAGGTTGAGAACCACTGCACTATAGAGACCGGTTATTATTCCAAATTATTGGATTGTTTACATTTTCTGCAGAAGTGCACATATTTTCAGTTTCCTCTGTAGGGGAGACTTTAAGCGTTTAGGGTAGTGATGCACGGGTCGACCCGTTACCCACGGGTCGGGTCAGAGCGGCTCAAGAAATGTTAACTCTTTGGTCGGGGCAGGTCAAATAGTATACACAAGTTGAACTGTAACCCGCGGGCCAACCCGCAAGTTGAGTAAAGCAGGACAAATGATCATGAATCACCCGCGGGTCGTTTCTTCCCCCAAGATTAGCATCACTGGTTTAGGGCTATCCCCTCATCGCAGATTAAACAGTCTGTGTGGTCTAACTTGGGTTAGTCATTTCATTGTCTATATATGTTCATTTTTGCTGGGTAGAGCAGCATGATCAGGCCTCTGAAGTCCTTCTCCTGATCTCTTTTATTAAATCACTTCTTGATACATAAGCCTCTTTTATTAAATTACTTTTTGATCCATGAGCCTCTGCCTCCTCGTTGGTGACAACAGTGCAGAGTTTGACCACTCCATCTGTCAGTTCCTGTTCTCCCAGGATGGCCGCCAGCGGGATTCCTGAGCGCACACAGTACTGCACCTGGTTCAGGTATTTGGGGTTCCTTTTGTACTCTGTCTGTGCCTTGATGCCGGCAGTCCAGAGCTCGGCCGTCAGTCGGAGTCTCTCCTCCAGCAGGTTCTTCTGTGCCGAGACCACCATGACCTGCACCTCTGTGGTACGCACGCTGTTAGCCTTGGCCTCCATGATGGAGAAGATCCTCTCCATGCCAATGCTGACCCCGACACACGGCACCTGCCTATCCTTGGAGGAGATCTTGCCCACCAGGTTGTCATACCGTCCACCTCCAGCCACACTGCCCGTGCTCGCGGTTTTCTCTTGGGCCACCGCGGCGCCCGCCTGGATCAGCACGGCCTCGTAAATTACACCTGTGTAGTAGTCCAGACCTCTGGCTAGGCTGAGATCACACAGCACCTTGTCTGTGACCTGGAAGATCTGCAGGTAGTTGAAGAGCTCCTTCAAGTCTGTGAGGCCGGCACGAATCTGGTCGCTCTTACACATCTCTGTGTCTCGAAGCAGGAGCTCTACTAGGTCAATACCACCCTTCATTTTCACATATTTACCAATCTGATCAGCTACCTCCTCCGATACGCCCTTCTCCATTATCTCATTTTTAACATCTGACCAGGACAATTTGTCCATTTTGTCTACTGACGAACAGATGGTGCAAAACTTGTCCTTTGGAACGCCACACAGGTCAAACATTCCCTCCAGAATACGTCTGTCATTGACCTTGATGCAGAAGTCTCCCAGCTCCAGCTCGCTGAGTATTTCGTAGATGATTTTCAGGCATTCCGCATCGGGGACCATATTATCGTACTTTCCCGCTATGTCAAAATCACATTGGTAGAATTCCCTGTAGCGGCCCAGGCCTGGGTTGTCACGGCGGTAGACCTTGCCTATTTGGTAGCGCTTAATGTTGGTGATGTTGTACATGGCCAGGTAGCGTGCAAAGGGCACGGTGAGGTCATATCTGAGAGACAACATCTCTCCACCTTGGTCCTTGAGGTCGTATATCAGCTTAGCGTCCTCGCCGTACTTGCCTGTCAATGTCTCTTTTAGTTCAAAGACAGGTGTGTCAATGGTCTCAGCACCGTGACGTGTGACGCCAGTGATGGTGTTGAACACCTTCTCTCTGACGGCCATCTGCGAGGGGTTGTAGTCTCTTGTTCCCTTGGGAGTCTTAACTCTTTGAGCGTTTCAAGGATTTCTATATAGTAGGTAGACTTCTCTATGGCCAGAATGGCGTTTTTGAATGATTTATTGAAAATTCTCTGTTGTGAATGTGTGACAACGAAAGACCTTCAGAGAAAGCTTGACTTGTCTGCTTACAGGAAAAAAATTAACTGAGTTGATAAAATGTTTAGTTCTTGTGTTGGAATCCATTTAAAAGAGCCTGCATTTACACTGGGTAGTGTTTCTAGGACAACAAAAAAAGTTATGCCCGGTTTAAGTTTTATTTTCTAAATAACTTTTTTTCTGCTGGGCGTACATAGCCATGCAATATCTCATTTTAAAGGGTGAGTTGTCTAGTTCAATTAAAATAAAATAAAAAGTTTCTCACATGTACCACTGTAGATATTTTGCCATCTATAAATAGCATGGTCAGTCATGATCAATCTGACCTATCCAGCTAAAAGTCTCCATAGCTCTGAATTGGAACATCATATAAACTCAATTCTTTTTTGGGGTAAAATTAGACATTCTAACGCACATTTTGATATATACCATGTTTACATAGTCTTACCAGTACCTTGTCTATTCATGCATGTATCTCAAAAACCTATTATGAAGAAACACAGTTTTGATAGAAAACACATCCAAGGACATTGTTTTGATATGACTTGGTGCCCATGAAATGTATCAAAATATAGACTTGAATGTATACTGTATTATAAAAAAGAAATTGAGTTATTACCATCTACCGTTACAGAGTAAATCACAGTTGAAACTCGCTTAGTCATATACAATAAACCTCACAATAGTGAACAAAATAGCCATGACAGGTCTAACTCATTGTAAAAGCGTCTTTTATTTTTTATGACTACTAACATAATAAAATTATAATAAATATTACAGAAAATAAATAGGCCTACATACAAAACAGTTGTCCCCAAACTCCCCAGTGTCCCCAAACCACTGCATTCCAGTTGTTCTTGACGGTGTGTGTGTGTGTAGGCTAAATAATAATAAAAAAAAAAAAAAACTGCCCCCCTGAAATGAATGAATCCGGTTCAGTGTCGGAGAACTCCATCGCAGTCTTGACTCTTCGTCTTCATCATCATCCTCCTCCTCATCTGATGTCAGTTCTAAATATATAAAAAATAAACATTTAGCTGTTGTCAGTGCACGCTACTATTACATGGTGTTTGTAGCTGGCTGCTAGTATCACGATAAAATAATAGGCGACGTTAGAATGACACCAATGAGTGCTCGCAGGTATAATATCCAGCACCATCGCGTCGCCACATTCCACTGGCTGTTGGCTAGTTGCTAGCAAACACTGCAGAAATGGTACTGGCTATTGGCCGGTGGGGGGACGTAGGCTATCTGACATCATCGTCATCATCATCATCATCACACGGTGACACACTAAACAATGTAAAATCATGATTGTTGAGTGGTGTAAACCACTCCTACAACTGGCTTTTTTGTTGAGTGGTGTAAACCACTCCTACAACTGGCTTTTTTGTGCAGAAAAAATGAGCATGGTTGCTATGTTCACCCTGTTCACCCGGGTGTGATTCCTACAACTGGCTTTGTTTGTGCATAAAACATGAGCATGGTTGCTATGTTCACCCTGTTCACCCGGGTGTGATTTCATTACGTCAGACATGATTTCATTACGTCATACAGACCTTACACCACTCAGTTCACACGGGTGTGATTGTATACAATACAATGAATGCGATTATCATGCAAGCTCATAACTCATGGACAAAAGAAATCTACAAGCTCACAACGCGTCGCGCATGTGACCTGTTTGAGCTTGTAGAGCTGGCTGCTAGTATCACGATAAAATAATAGGCGACGTTAGAATGACACCAATGAGTGCTCGCGGGTATAATATCCAGCACCATCGCGTCGCCACATTCCACTGGCTGTTACATACAATACAATGAATGCGATTATCATACAAGCTCATATAACTCATGGACAAAAGAAATCTACAAGCTCACAACGCGTCGCGCATGTGACCTGTTTGAGCTTGTAGATCCTCATGTTTGTTCTCCGTCTTTGTAGAC
Source organism: Electrona antarctica (assembly GCF_951216825.1). Taxonomy (NCBI): domain Eukaryota; kingdom Metazoa; phylum Chordata; class Actinopteri; order Myctophiformes; family Myctophidae; genus Electrona; species Electrona antarctica. The sequence goes on from NW_027637198.1 coordinate 11,821, forward strand.
AGTAAAAGGTGCTGGCTAATGGCTGGAAGGGGGGTTAGTGTCGGTCGGTGCAGTACAAATGTATCGTAGCAGGCATGCAGCCATGCACGCATGGCAGTACAATTATTTTATATTGTAGCGTGCCATATAGGCGATCTGATCTGAAGAGTAATGTTCGCTCCTTTTATTTACTGTCTACAAATACGGAGAACAAACATGCATCGTTTACTGAAGCAACGCGTGGTTATGTGCGACGCGTTGTGAGCTTGTAGATTTCTTTTGTCCATGATTTCTGATCACTATAGAAGGGCATTTTCTACAATAAGATTACCTCAAAACATTCCGGGTTGATCGTCTTCTTTCAATGGTTTCCCGGTATAGCTCATCGGACGACGATGAGGAGACAATGAGTGGTAGTGGCCGGTCCCCGCTCCGGTTCTAAGCCCAGCCACCGGTCCCAGCGACCGGGCTGGTGGGGACTGGAGAAGGCGACTGGGACGTGCATGGATCAATACTACTACCACAAAACTCGCTCAAATAAATATTACTGCTTTCAACTTTTTCTGATAGAAAATCGCTCGGGCGAGACGTCAAACGGGCTGAACACTGAAAACTATGAAAACTCCCTCCGCCCCCACTGTTTACTGGGGTGTGGGATCAGCTTCCAATGGCAAAGCGTACACGTGTGTCACGTGACACGGGTTTTCTGGGAAATGTAGTTGATATTTATGCTCAATACTATATACAGAGGTGCGGACCGAATTAATATATTGGTATTAATAAAAAAAGAGAACTACGGAAAATCACGTACAGGGCAGAAAAGACTAATGCAAAACTCCACGTGTTTTCCAGTAGTAATCTGTCTAAGGGTTAAGGACGAACTGGTGTTTCCTCCCACCGTCTCTTGCTTCCGCTACTTCCGCTACTTCCTCCCCCCCCATTTTCAGGACGACCGCCTTGTTCTCCATCTTAATCTCATAATTACCCTTTTCCCCCTCTGTTTCCTCCTTCTCCAACCCCTTTTGCATGTTTAGGATCTTGATTCTCTATCTTATCTTGAGAATGTCCTCCAGGTCTGACTATATCTCACACAGTAAATGAAACATAAGTAACTGACACGTTTATATAGGTTGGTCACCCCAGGCGAGCCACCAGGTCATCGTGACATCATGTGACATCAGCTCCCATATATGTATGGTGCCCAGGTCATCGTGACATCAGGGTGACATCATCAGGGATGGTGTCCATATATGGAGATCCCTGATGTCGTCAATATTGGCCAGAAACTCTACATCTGACCTCAAACCCTTAGATCTACATCTCCATATATGGATATGTCAGAACCTGTTCTTCCATGTTGATCCTTCCCCATCCATCCTTCCTCTTCGATGTCTCCCTTTTGACTTATACCTGTCCATTCAAACTCTAGACGGGCCTGCCCCAAAGTTATTAATGCAGCTGTGACCGGCAGCCGGCGAAAACTAGAATTCTCAACAGGCCCGAAAATTAAGACCCTCATCAAACCCTGTACACTCAAGAGAATGTCCCCTCTACCACCCTTAGATCTCCATATACTGTATGGAGCTGACCTGTTCTGACATTCCATATGTTGATCTGACCTCATCAAACCCTGTACACTCAAGACATGCTCCTTATATGGCCAGTACAGAATTCATTCCACCTGCCCAGCAGTCTGCCGTCAACAAGGCGGATGCGTGCACACTTCTTGCCCTCCGGCGTCTTACCGGTGTAGGACAAAGTTTGTTCACACACACCAAAAGCTGGACATAGGAGAGGCTAGCGCCCCTCAAAAATGTTTGTCTTCATGCTCCCCCAAAAATCTGCAAGGTTGTAGTCCGGAGGACATTGCCAACATGTACACCCTATTGAATGGTGAGAACCATACTTTAACCCATTTTGGGCGGGAACCCCTTTTGGTGTTAGCATTATGTTATGATTTAGCTATTGAAAAATAGCAGATCTACAAGCTCATAGCGCGCCACCGAGTGGCGCGCTACGAGCTTGTAGGTCTGCTATTTTTGAAAAATCGAAGAACGACATAGCTTTTTCAGAAAACTGTCAGGATGTAGAAGACATTTTTAGAATCTGATCTCAGGGTTAACTGTCATGGCCCAGAAGCTGCAAGTCCATATCTACTGTATGATGAGGGGCTCCGAGCCACCAGCAACCTCTCTCAGGTGAATATGTCAGCCCAGTTTGTCGAGTCTTTGTTGGAGGTACACAGTAAATTTGTTAAGCTCATTGACCAGACAGTGGCCTTGTGGTTAGAGTGTCCGCCCTGAAACTGGGAGGTCGGGGTTCGATCCCCGGCCGGGTCATACCAAAGACTGTAAAAATGGGACCCAATGCCTCCCTGCTTGACACTCAGCATCAATGGGTTGGATTGGGGGTCAAATCTACTAATCAAATGATTCCCGAGCGCGGCGCACGCTGCAGCTCACCGCTCCTTGGCTGCGGCTCACCGCTCCAAGAGATTGGTCAAATGCGGAGAACAAATTTCACTGCGGTAACGTGTGTGACAAATCGTATGACTTTGACTTTGACGCAGTTCTGAATGGCACAGTTCTTGGGTGCACTTGAGAAGCGTTTGACGTCTGCAGTAAATCACAGGGAACCCAAGTCCCACTGCATAGCCCCTGAGCTACTGGCCAAGCACTGTGACAAAGTGCTGAAGTCTGCACAGGGAAAGACGGGCGATGAGCTGCATGGCAAGCTGAACAGCCTAATCACGGTGTTCAAGTACATCGATGTCATAGGAGGGCAGGATTGGCCCGATTTGAACAAAAAGCCTCAAATCATGAACGCAGCGTGCAATTTACGTGAAATCTTTCACAGATGTTCCTACTAGGCTGAGGAATATACCCCACCCTTTTCACATTGGCCTGTTATAGCGCCACCAACAGGTGGATTTTTGCAAAACACATTTTTGGAACAAAATGCCTCAAATCATCCAATTGCCATCCAAGGCGTAAGAAGAAATGGCACCCTTTTCACATTGGCGTATTATAGCGCCACCAGGAGGCCACAACCTGACCTGCCCTGGTGGAGACCTGTGCCAAGAAGGGGCACTTTTTCTAGTTTTAACTGATTCTCTTGTAACCTTAGCTTAAATTTACTTTTAATTACAACAAATTCTACTGATCAGATTTGAAGCTATTACTTTAGTTTTTTACCCTTGTTAATCTTTTTGCATTTATGTGAATGCCTTTTTACTTGTATGTAAATGTATGTATGTAGCCTACTGTACTTTATGTAAATGTATGTATGTACTGTACTTTATGTAAATGTATGTATGTACTGTACTTTATGTAAATGTATGTATGTACTGTACTTTATGTAAATGTATGTATGTACTGTACTTTATGTAAATGTATGTATGTACTGTACTTTATGTAAAGCACTTTGAACTACACTTGTGTTCGAAAGGTGCTCTATAAATAAAGAGTATTATTATTATTATTATAAGAGTATTTTCACCTAAATGTGAAAACCGCTATAGGTTGCCAGTTCGATCCCTGTGGGCTCCCCCAGAGTTAGTGTGGAAGTGTCCTTGAGCAAGACTCTGAACCCCTGATTGCTCCTGATGTGCAGGTTGGTGCCTTGCATCAGTGTATGAATGTGTGTGTGAATGGGTGAATGTAATGCACCATCTATGTAAAGGTGTGTGTGAATGGGTGAATGTAATGCACAGTCTATGTAAAGGTGTGTGAATGTGTGTGTGAATGGGTGAATGTAATGCACAGTCTATGTAAAGGTGTGTGAATGTGTGTGTGAATGGGTGAATGGAATGTAAAGCGCCTTGGATAAAGGTGCTATATAAATGCACCATTTAGCATTTACTTAATCCTGTACATTGTTGTCTGGTGATGAAGCAGCAGGTTGACCTGCTTGTCAACACACTCCTTGTGTTCAGGAATCTGGTAGAACGACATATCTGTCTCTCCTCCTCCTCCCCCCAAAGCTCGTCACCTCATAGAAACCTGATTATTATCTGGTGTCATTATGTGACGCTGCGTGTCTGTCTGTCTGACGGGTCATTTGTGACGCTCTGCGACACGATCAACATCACCTCTCCTCCTCCAGACCACGATCAACATTACCTCGCTGGACACGCCGGAACCAACGCATGTGTAGGATAAGCCAAAGCCACCCCCTATTTTTGGGTTGTTTATTTCATTATAATTCATTCTTACTCAAGTCCATAATGTAGTTCATGGGATTACAAGTCAAATAGTTAAAAAGATAAAAGTTCATGCATAAGTGTATTTCATTTTGTCATTGTTCTATGTAATGTTAGTCTCAAATACCAATAGTCACTGTGGTTCGACCCTGCCAAGAACAAAACAGAGCTATAGCTCTTCTAAGCCACAAGGGGGCAATATACTCCAGTGAGTCAGCATGTTTCTGCCAGTCAGACAATGAGGAAGCCATACATCCTGTTTGGTGAATGTGACACAAGCTGGACAGAACATGTGTCTCACTCAATTTGTGTGTGTTTAACTGTCTTGTTGCAGGTGAGATATAAGAATGTGGGTTCATTTAGACATATAAAGTAGCATATGAACAGGGGATATATGTTGATAGTGGAAAAGGTGGCCGTGTGTCTCCACAATGTTTTAGTGTACTGTAGACTACATGCTTAGCAGTTTGGTAGCTTAGCTATAGCAGCTAATGCTAACTGTGATAGTGACTGCAGGAGGCCCCAAGCTGCTACTGTGACTGTCTGATGTTATAATTCCAACTCACTGTGATAGTGGTATGCTATTATGATAACAGAACTATTTGGTGTCATGCATTTTTGTTATTTTGTTTAAACTGAATGTGATGTTATTTATGTATTATGTTATGTCCAGTGAGTCAGCATGTTTCTGCCAGTCAGACAATGAGGAAGCTATACATCCTGTTTGGTGAATGTGACACAAGCTGGACAGAACATGTGTCTCACTCCGGAACCAACGCACGCACACATCTGACCGGTGAGAGCTGCAGACACACACCAAACACACACTCTTTCTTTCTTTTACCTTTATTTATTCAGGGAAGTCAGTTGAGAGCAAGCTCTCTTTTTCAATAACGCCCTGATTACAGTACACATACCATACAATATAAATAATAAATATATTACAGGATAAGAAACAGTTTAGAGTGAGCAAGTACAGCTGGATCTCAAATGGATCCTTACAAGTCTTTTAAAACGTTCAAGTGAAATCAAAGTTTTCAGTTTTAAGATTGATTGTAGACAGTTCCACATGTGAGGTGCATAGTAGTGAAAGGCTGTTTTTTTAAGGGGATTTCTAACATAAGGTAGTTTTGGGAGCGGGTGTGATGTTGGCCAGTTTTGGGATGTAGTAGGCTGCTAAGATATGTAGGCATTTTTTTAAGTAAGGCTTTGTAGATAAAAACAGTGCAGTGCTGTTCTCGTCTCTTAGCCAATGAAGGCCAACCAACCTTTTCATACAACCTACAGTGATGGGTGAGGAACCCATCTCCAGTTATAAACCGGAGGGCAGAGTGGTAGATTGTGTCTAGTGGTGTTAGTGATGACGGAGCTGCATGCATATAAATAATATCACCATAGTCGATAACTGATAAAATTGTGCTTTGAATCAGCTGCTTCCTATTTTTTGAATTGAAGCAAGCTTTGTTTCGATAGAGGAATGCTAGTTTTGGTTTCAGTTTAGTGATGAGTTGTGAAATGTGGGTTTTAAATGATAGTTTGTCGTCTAACCAGATGCCCAGATATTTATAGATTGAGACTTTTTCAATAGGAGTTCCTTCACTAGTTATGTTAAGGTTTGATTGAGTGGCATTTGGTTTTCTAGAGAAGACAATGAATTTTGTTTTACCAGGGTTTAAAAGCAGTTTGAGATTGGTGAGTGCCTGTTGAATTTTGTGAAAATCTGTTTGTAGGTTTTGAAAAGCTAGATCAACTGAGGGGGCGACTGAATAGATGACGGTGTCGTCCGCGTAAAGTGTCAGAAATGTCAGAAATGGTATGAGCAGCTAATAATAGAAGCTGTGGGTTTAGCCCATCAGCTCCTGTAGATTGTTTAGGGTCAATGGCAAGTAGAGCTTCCTTTACCTCTATGCTGGAGAAGTGCCTGAAGGTGAAACTTTGAGAGTTTGAACTGTCATGGACTGGGTTACTAGGTGGTGTGTCCGAATTCCTAAAGAAATGGTCTGCGGTGCTAAAATGCGTATTAAAAACATTGCATAGATCGTTTTTGTTTGATACTGTGGAGGAGTCTGTGATGATCTGTTTGGGTAGCGATGAGGATTGACCTTGGGATAGCGTTTTAATGGTACTCCAGAATTTGCCAGGGTTTGAGCTACAATCTGACAAGGTGGAGATGTAATATGATGATTTGGCATTCCGAATCATGGCAAGGCAGTTATTTCGGATGAGATGAAAATGATCCCAGTCGGATTTTAAGCCAGAGGAGCGTGCTTTTTTCCAAGCAATGTCCCTGGCTCTTAATTTTATTGAGATATAAGGGGAAAACCAGGGGTTCCTCCTGTTTTTCACTCTAAGCTTTTTAAAGGGAGCATGTTTATCAGCAACTGAGTTAAAAATAGAAATAAAGTAATTTAATGCAGAATGAGGGTCTGGAATAGAGAGAGTGTTGAATATATCGCTAAGAGCCAATTCATGTATAAAAGCTTCATTAATACAATTATTGAAATTTCTTTTTACCGTGATCCGATGCTCAGATTTTTGTTGCCTTTTTGTTTCTAATACAAGCTATGGGACAATGGTCACTAAAATCAAGTGGAAGGACACCACTGCATTTATAATTGTGTGATTTGCTTGTAAGAATGATGTCCAGTAGGGAAGCTCTTGCTGGATTATTTCTATTGGGTCGTGTTGGAGCTGTGATTAGCTGAGAGAGGTTTAGATTATTACAGAGATTTTTAAAGGTGCTGGAGGCTCCTGTGAACCAGTCCAAGTTTCCGTCACCCATGAGGAGAATATCCGTCATTCCATGGGAGGATATTAGATTGAATATATTTGCATGAGAGATTTTGCAGAGGGCTGGCGGTATAACCCAATTAGGAGTAGTTTTTCATAATTTGCCGCATTTCCTAAATTGATGTTTAAAGCTAGGTATTGTGTGTGTGTGTGTGTGTGTGTGTGTGTGTGTGTGTGTGTGTGTGTCAGTCAATAAATAGTTTCCAAATCTCAGATAAAATATGTAGGCATGTGTCCCCAACATTGGGCAGCACATACAAAAGCCAAGTATCACTTGTATGCCTAAATGCATGCATTCTAGAGGCAAGTTAGCCTATAGAGTCCCATACAGAAACTGCCCCTGCAAGCCCGACACCTTTTTATTTATTTATTAGGATATTTCTAGCATGCGCGATTGCGCTGCACTCTCGGCAGACAGTGCAAGCTGTGAGCTTGTAGATCGGCTCTCCTATCTCTCCCTGCAAGCAAAATCGAGGATTACTGCGGCCGTCGGCTACAGTAGGCTATATAAAAACTACCCCCCCCCCCCCACTATCTCTCTCAAGTGCCCTTGATCAAGGCATTGTACCACTACCATGAAATGTTCTATGAGCAGGGCCTGGCTGGAAACAAGTTCTTGAGCTTAGCCCAGATACCCTGGGTAAATATAGTAACTTTGCTTTGCTTTGCTCTCTCTCTATCTCTCTCTCTCTGTTTCTGGCACAACAGCGCCACTTTTGGTACTCATTGGTACTCGTGCTCATAGTGACATAGTCACATAGTTAGGTGAACACATAGGTGAACACGGACATTGCTGTTCCTTGGAGTGGTTGCACCACTCAAAAATAGAAGACCTTAGCCTATACTGAATGGCATCAGCATGTTGACAGAGACTCAGCCAATTCAAGTTTCACGTATAGGCCTTATATGCCTTTGCTGCAAGCACCATATATCTGCCTCCATTTGCGTCGTGGTATTAATTTATAATAATGTATATTGATCACATGTATCATGCCACACACATAATAGTTTAACTCTTACCATTTGGTGAGGAAACCAGATGGATAGCTTTCCATCTGGATAGCTTTTCCGATGTATAGAACATGCTCCAAAACAGATTAATCCCTCCAAAAAAAATAAAGAAAAAAAGGCAAAACTCTGGTCCGGGAATATGTCCACATTGTTACATTTGCTTTCCAAATCCGATGTAGATCTGTTCTTTTTAATCAGCAAACTGAAAGGATAGCAGTAGACCTATTTTTTTTTTTGGCAGTCCTGCGCTCCCCTCCTGCTCCCCTACAGAAGGGGAAATTGTGTTCTTCTTCAGCATAATTATATTAATTTTCATATTTTGCTAAACAGAAGGCTATAGGCCTATATAAAATAGCCAAAAGTGAGCTCAGATGAGTCTGAGCCCATTTCCTTAAGGCTGAAATCTCATTTGAAAAAATATCAAGTGTATGAAAGCCATATATCCATTTGAAATGTTTATTATATTTTTGGCCTAGCTATACCCTAATTTCACTGGTTCATTACTGAGGCTGTAGCGATTTATTTTGTGTTCTAATAAAGTGTCCCATATGTTTGATTTGTCCTTTTCAATGTCACATACCTGCCATCTCAATATACATCCCACAATGTACTATAATATACTCCATCAGTTTGTGAAAAGTGCTAGCATTGTAAATCTCAAGTCAAAGTGGTCGCACGGCATGTACGTCACGGTTGCATCCCTTGAGGTTTTCAATACCCAGATATATTTGTTGTATTTTGTTGTATATGCTTGTATTTGTTGAAAATGATCTAATCAGCATCTTGCAAGACTATTATTAATACTCATCTGGAGAATTCACTAGGTAGTTGAAAATGTCAGGATGTCACTCCTCCATTTAGCTGTGTTATTTTCCCATTTTATTCAGCTAACTATTCAGCAAAGTTAATTATACAACAAGTTGACAGCGGTAAAACACACTGTCGGAGCTCCGTGGTACGTGGTAGAACATAGTAAGCCCGTGACATGTTCAAAATATAGACATGAATGGGATCGGGATGTATATTGAGAATTCCACTCTTCAAAGTCGGCGCTCGTAGCCTCGTAAAGGCAGTGACGTCCCTTAAAAGCGACAGGTTCTCTGTCTGCCGTCTCCCCTCTGCTCCGTTAACATTATGGGTAACTCATTCAAGTGGTAAATTAAATGTGAACTACATCCTCTATTGAGAAAACAACAATATATGTTGACAAAGACACTTCATACATTTGGAAACATATTTTTATTCAAATCAATATAGTCTTCAGTTAATTTCATATTATTTTAAAAGTAGGCTAACTACAGTTGAATTTCAAGGACTTCTATGGGCTGGCCTGCAGTACACCGTTCTAACGGACCAGAAGTGAGGACACTGTCTTATTTGGGGGCGTGCAATTTGTAGTCCCTGTGTGTCTCTATTGGTTGGCTGGTTGGTTGGTTGTATTGTCCAGTAAATAGTTCATTCAAATGCAGTTCTGACACCTGACATTTTTAGGAAATTGAAGTAAAAAATGCATATTAATTAATTAAAAAAATGACTTAATTTAATTAATGAAAAAAATAGCGCAAGGAATTTGAATTGGTTTTTGGAATTTTTGGAACTTGAATTGGTTTTAAGGTCTCATGTGAGCTTGTAGATCTGCCATTTTTGTTGTATTGTTGTATTTTTCCAGTTTTTCATGTGTCTATGAGGTGACAGTACTTCATTAGACACCCTGGAGTCGTTTTCATGTGTCTATGAGGTGACAGTATTTCATTAGACACCCTGGAGTCGTTTTCATGTGTCTATGAGGTGACAGTACTTCAGTAGACACCCTGGAGTCGTTTTCATGTGTCTATGAGGTGACAGTATTTCATTAGACACCCTGGAGTCGTTTTCATGTGTCTATGAGCTGACAGTATTTCATTAGACACCCTGGAGTCGTTTTCATGTGTCTATGAGGTGACAGTACTTCATTAGGGGCGGCGGTGGCTCAGGGGTAGAGTGGCTGGATGGTAACCGCAAGGTTCGAACCCCGGCTCCCCCAGAGTTAGTGTCGAAGTGTCCTTGAGCAAGACACTGAACCCCTGCTCCCGATGTGCTGGCTAGTGCCTTGCATGGTTTCTGCCGCCATCGGTGTGTGAATGGGTGAATTGATGCACAATCTATGTAAAGTGCCTTGGATAAAGGCGCTATATAAATGCACCATTTATTAGACACCCTGGCGTCGTTTTTATGTGAAGTGGTGTATTAACTTTGTATTTAGGGTTTCTTCCTGGAGGCTGAACCCTTGACAGTCAAACGGGCCAATGATATAAACACTGATAGTGTGACGTATAGATGCCTTAACAGACAACGTCAACAGCATGCGCACGCACAGCGGCAGCAGAAGAACACCACCTGTCAGCGACGTTTACGCCGCGGACAAAGCAAACTCTTGTCGTGACAAATCATTAACACAATTAACACAAACACAATGTTTTGGGCCAAACAAAGAATTAGAAAGTAGAAAAAAGCGGCAGGTTACAACACTTTTTTAGTTTTTCTTATTTGTAATTATTTGTTTGGTCCAAAATATTGTGTTTGTTGTCATGATTTGTCACGACTCGAGTTGGCTTCATACGACGCTTAAAAGGTCTTGAGGAAAATGCATTGGGATTCATTTCCTGGGCCTGGCGTTGTCATGAAAGGGGGCTGGACTGCGACGCTCTATAGCAATTCAAATCAGTCGTCCTCAAAACCACACCTCCAGTCGCTGTCATAAGAACGGCAGGTGCGCTCATGGTCACGGCAGCAGAGCCTGTTTGTGCACGGCTGCACGCGCACCTGCAGCCCATCAAGTATAATCTATGCTTCGTCCCGCGATGGTGTCGCGCACGCAGACCTGTACGCTCACAACAGTCGCATCCGCGATGCGATGTGAGCTTGCGCTTTGAAGTATAAATGTCTCCTAGGGTGCATCTCACTAGCTAACACACAAGAGAGATTGAATGAACTGAAACCAGCGCTCCCCAAAACAGGTTTGGAGATCTGTTGGGAATTGATTACATGAAACAGTCCACGGCAAAATATGGAAAAAAAATTACCGTACCGTACCATATCACCCTCAACACCCCTATTTCCTCATCATTACATACAGCAGTTGCTGCCTTAAAGCCCCTCCAGTGCTAACATGTTTTATATCCACTACTTCTGAACATGATATATGGATGATTTAGGCAAATTTACATTGATGTCTAGTGGTGAAAGTTGACTATTGTGAGATAAATACATTCATGAATATTGAAGATATTGAAAATATGAACATTTCTGTTCACTTCAGTACCTCCACAGTACTATTGATTTTTAATGTTTGGAGTCTGGTGTTCCGCCATATTTAGACTTTAGTTTAGGTATTCTTGACTTCACTCAACTTTATTTCTGTGTGCGAGGTCCTGTGATTTCTGTGTGCTGCAATCACACACAGGTGTGACTGCAGGCAAGGCCATGGAGTCATGCAAAACCACACCCACCTGGGTGAACACGGGTAGGAAATATTCATGAATGTATTTTATTATTTATCTCACAATAGTCAACTTGGGGGGGGGGGGGAGATGATGGCGGGTGGGGTGGGGGTTATGTGGTGGGTATGGTGCGTTTGTTTGGGTTGGGTTGTAAACTCTAAACCAGTGGTTCTCAAACATTTTCATGTCAAGGACCCCCAAATTGACATGCAGAATGCATGTCAAAAACATATTTTCATATGGGGGTCTGCAGAATGCAGACCCCCATATGAAAATATTTTCTGCTAGGGAAATGTTTTGAAAATAGCCGATATACAAGCTCAAAATGGGCAGTAATGGGACGCGTTTGTGAGCTTGTAGATTGGCTATTTTCAAAGTATAAAATGGGATTAAAGTGGTAAAATGTTCCATATTTTGCTGTGGACTGCCTGGAACTTCCGCAAGGACCCCTTGAGGTCCTCAGACCAAACTTTGAGCATCCTGCAGATGGCGCTGTTTTTCCTTTGTTTTCAGATTGCACTTAAGAACGAAAAAGGCACCCTAAGAGTGCTCCACAGTGTGCGTAGATTATGTTCTTACCTACGAACAAATCACAGCTAAGAAAAGATTGAGGGATCCCAAAACTTCCTAAGTGGGTCTAAGAACAAATTTCCCCTTAAGAACTTCTTAAGAACGGTTGGCGCTTGAGGCCCATTGACTTTAGTGACGTCAGCTGTAAGTCAGCTGTAAGTGCTTGAGGGTGAGAGGCTGCAAGGGCTCCACATTGTTGTGAAAGGAATGGGACAGCACTTTGAAGATAAGTCCGCCATTCATGACCCTTTGAAGATGAGTCCGCCATTCATGACACTTTGAAGATGAGTCCACCATTCATGACATTTGAAGATGAGTCCACCATTCATGACACTTTGAAGATGAGTCCGCCATTCATGACACTTTGAAGATGAGTCCACCATTCATGACACTTTGAAGATGAGTCTGCCATTCATGACACTTTGAAGATGAGTCCGCCATTCATGACACTTTGAAGATGAGTCCGCCATTCATGACACTTTGAAGATGAGTCCGCCATTCATGACACTTTGAAGATGAGTCCGCCATTCATGACACTTTGAAGATGAGTCCACCATTCATGACACTTTGAAGATGAGTCCACCATTCATGACACTTTGAAGATGAGTCCACCATTCATGACACTTTGAAGATGAGTCCACCATTCATGACACTTTGAAGATGAGTCCACCATTCATGACATGCTTGGCCTATTTATACATGTCTATCATGTCTATTTTACTATTTAAGCTGATCGTTTTATTATTAGTTTCATAAATACACTTACCTGTGTGATAGGGGTTGTAATATTCATATATAATAATATTCATTATAAATTGCATTTCCATATTTGTTAAGTCTCATGTGAGCTTGTAGATCTGCCATTAGGCCTATTGGTTAAAAGGTCTCATGTGAGCTTGTAGATCTGACATTAGGCCTATTGGTTAAAAGGTCTCATGTGAGCTTGTATATCTGACATTAGGCCTATTGGTTAAAAGGTGTCATGTGACCTATAATAAGTTGGGCTTGTTTTCATAGAGCCCGGCTGGTTGGTTGTTAATCTCACAAAACCTGGCAACACCGAGCCAGTGTTGCCAGGTCAGCTTGTTATAAGCAACGTTGGGCTTCTTGTTCTGTAAAGTCTCTTGTAAATGTTGATAGTTGTGGCAGTTAGTTTCTAAACAATCTGAGAACCCATCGTCAATAAAATAAAGGAAAAACAGCTCCCTCTTTTCCTTTGAATTAGAGTGTGTGTGTGTGTGTGTGTGTGTGTGTGTGTGTGTGTGTGTGTGTGTGTGTGTGTGAGAGATTATTGCACTGTACACACGCACGTAATTTGACTCCGCCAGGGACAAGATATGTGTGTTTTAAAATGTTGCACTTTTGAGGCCCTGCTATGCCCAGCTCTGTGTGGGTGTGTGCGTGCGTGCGTGCGCGCGCACGAGCGCACGCATCCATAGCGTGTGATTGGCCGGGATGTGATGATGTAATATATGATGATGTGTTTGATAGGTCTCATGTTGTGAGCTTGTAGATCTGACCTTTTCAGATATCTATCTTGTTAAACATATATATGCGAGCGCACTTGTGAGATATGATTGGGGAGCGCAGCGTGACATCAGATGCCTATAATCCCTGTGATATTTAAACAATATATTTAGGCATAAATGGACTGCACGCCTTTATTTCCAAGTGACAATGACAAGCATAGGCCTATAGCTTGCCTATTTGCAATTGTAGGCTATAGGCCTATAGAGCATCGCAGCCCCGCCCCCTACCAGGGCCCAGGAAATGATTCTCCGTTCATTTTCCTCATAGACATTTCAAAAAGTATTTATTTAAAGACCTTTTAAGCCTCGTACAAAGCCAACTGGAGTTGTGAGAAATCATGACAACAAACACCATTCTTTGGGCCGAACAAATAATTAGAAAGAAGAAAAAAACGGCAGATTACAACACATTTTTGGTTGTTTTTCTTCTTTGAGCTCCTTTGAGCTTTTCCTTCTGGCTCAACTCTCTTTTCGTCACAACAGTGCGGTACAGCGACTGCAATACCGCCCCTGCCGCTTCCCCATATTCCATCCCCATTGGCTAAGATTGCCTGCCAAAGTTTGCAGGATTTGCCCATTTCCAACAAATTGCCTCAAATGTTGCACACAGCATGTGATTTCCGTGAAATAATGCACACACATTCCCACTAGTTGTTGTTATTTGACAATGTGAGGTTAAAGGCGTAGTGAAACGGAAATGGTGGACATTTTATTTTGAAGTTTCAGACGGTCTCAAGTTGAAACACCGCTATGAAGTTTCTGAACCAATCAGAGCGTCGCATCCCTTCAGGGGGTGGGACGGTAGCTAGGGACGGGTAGCTATGCTACGCAGGACAGCGTGTGGATGTTTGTTTACAAATCAGATAGTCGGCCAGCTTTACCAGTTTACACTTAATGTGGCTTATTTCTACCCTATAATGTTTTCAGATACATTTTTTTAGCGTGATGATTAAGTTGAAACTGAGTAATACACTCTCTGGATGTTATCTTGAGGGAATAAAAACGGAAGATTTCTGTAATCAGTAGCAGCTGTGCAGCCTGTGCTGGACGGATGCGGAGATATGGGGAATTAAACTGGTGAGCTTCATTTTGATTGGCTTTTATCGATGTGGGCCTCGACACGTCATCACGCAGCACGTTTTCAGGAAGTAATAACAAATATTTTTTTATGGACTTTTAATATAAAAACACACACAAATGAGAATTTTCGCATTTTTTTTGGCATCCATTGTTAGGTATGCCCATATGATGACCATGGATATGGTCTAAAAGTGTGAAAAACGTATTTTTCATTTCACTACACCTTTAAGGTTCGATCCCTGTGGGCTCCCCCAGAGTTAGTGTCAAAGTGTCCTTGAGCAAGACTCTAAACTCCTGTGTGTGTGTGTGTGTGTGTGTGAATCTTTATAGATATAGTCCACATTGTTCATGGTCTGTGTTTCTAGTCCAGTGTTCATGGTCTGTGTTCCTAGTCCAGTGTTCATGGTCTGTGTTCCTAGTCCAGTGTTCATGGTCTGTGTTCCTAGTCCAGTGTTCATGGTCTGTGTTCCTAGTCCAGTGTTCATGGTCTGTGTTCCTAGTCCAGTGTTCATGGTCTGTGTTTCTAGTCCAGTGTTTATGGTTTGTGTTCCTAGTCCAGTGTTCATGGTCTGTGTTCCTCTTCCTGACTCTTCCAGGGGAAACACCACAGATGTTCTTCCCAGTTTGAGAGGAGGGATGAAGACCCTCTGATGACCCCGATGTCATCTCCTCTATGAAGGTAAAATGTCTCTTTGATTTCATCTGGATGTCAATTCACCATCCTGAGCCTAACACAAACTATTATCAGTGTTCCACTGTTACTGTATTACACTGTACATTTATACACAAACACAAACTATTATCAGTGTTCCACTGCTACTGTATTACACTGTACATTATTACTGTACACAAACTATTATCAGAGTTCCACTGCTACTGTATTACACTGTACATTATTACTGTACACAAACTATTATCAGTGTTCCACTGCTACTGTATTACACTGTACATTATTACTGTACACAAACTATTATCAGTGTTCCACTGCTACTGTATTACACTGTACATTTATACACAAACACAAACTATTATCAGTGTTCCACTGCTACTGTATTACACAGTATATTTATACACAAACACAAACTATTGTCAATGTTTTATAGTATAGTTGACCTATAATAATAATAATAATAATAATAATAATAATAATAATAATACAACTTTATTTGTAATTTTGTATAGCACCTTTCATGACATGAAATGCAGGGGGGGAGTTGCACCACTCGGTTCACACGGGTGTGATTTTTAGGCAAAGCGAGCAGGCCAGCAGTGGAAAACCTTAGGGGGCGGTTTGGGACATATTTAGGCAGTCATGTAGGTAGGAAGGTGCGAGACCATTGAGAGCTTTATAAACAAGTGAAATAATTTTAAAATCAATCCTAAAAACAACCGGAAGCCAGTGCAGTGAAGCCAAAACTATAGACACACCCCCTGTTACCTCCTGACCTATAGACATCCCCCCCCTGTTACCTCCTGATCTATAGACACACCCCCTGTTACCTCCTGACCTATAGACATCCCCCCCCTGTTACCTCCTGATCTATAGACACACCCCCTGTTACCTCCTGACCTATAGACATCCCCCCTGTTACCTCCTGATCTATAGACACACCCCCTGTTACCTCCTGACCTATAGACACACCCCCTGTTACCTCCTGACCTATAGACATCCCCCCCTGTTACCTCCTGATCTATAGACACACCCCCTGTTACCTCCTGACCTATAGACATCCCCCCTGTTACCTCCTGATCTATAGACACACCCCATGTTACCTCCTGATCTATAGACACACCCCCTGTTACCTCCTGACCTATAGACATCCCCCCCTGTTACCTCCTGACCTATAGACACACCCCCTGTTACCTCCTGACCTATAGACATCCCCCTCTGTTACCTCCTGATCTATAGACACACCCCCTGTTACCTCCTGACCTATAGACATCCCCCCCTGTTACCTCCTGATCTATAGACACACCCCCTGTTACCTCCTGACCTATAGACATCCCCCCCCTGTTACCTCCTGACCTATAGACATCCCCCCCTGTTACCTCCTGATCTATAGACATCCCCCCCTGTTACCTCCTGATCTATAGACACACCCCCTGTTTTAGTACCCTAACCCCCTATACTATAGGGGGTGTGTCTATAGAGGGGGATACAGATCCTGTGATCTTTGGTGGCCAGATGTAATTTCCTTGGGTCTAGTAGGACTATAGTAAATAATAAAATAAATAAATCGCTATAAAATTGTGTTAAAAAAAGAGACATATTTACACCTGTGTGTGTGTGTGTGTGTGTGTGTGTGTGTGTGTGTGTGTGTGTGTGTGTGTGTGTGTGTGTGTGTGTGTGTGTGTGTGTGTGTGTGTGTGTGTGTGTGTGTGTGTGTGTGTGTGTGTGTGTGTGTGTGTGTGTGTGTGTGTGTGTGTGTGTGTGTGTGTGTGTGTGTGTGTGTGTGTGTGTGTGTGTGTGTGTGTGTGTGTGTGTGTGTGTGTGTGTGTGTCAGTTCATTCCTCATACAAAGATGCCACTGCCTGGCCCTGTATCTGAAATGGTCAAATACATATTTGATTAAGGAATATAATTTGCCTTTTGTATTCTTTATGTTCATCAGCAAAATGTAGATTTTTTCATGTTAGACGTTATTGAGGGAAATGAAGATTCTCTGATGAAAAAAAATATGATCGATAGGGTTATCAATGATCAATTAATTAATTATTTGATAATTTGAATCCCTAAATAACAGTAATGATTGTACATACAGTTTAATTAGTTACAGCAGGGGTGGTGCAACTTTGACGATGGCCAGGGCCACTATATTTCCACACTCTCTCCAGATTGCATATTTCTGTTGTAGCATTTTTTTTGATCATTTTTGATCAGCTATTTTTAGATCAGCTATTTTTGATCAGGTATTTTTTGATCAGCTATTTTTGCTATATTTTAATTAAAATCCTGAATTCTTTTTATGCTATTTTTGAATTGGAATCCTGATAAGTAACCTTTGTATTTAATTTCAAATGCATTTAGTTATAGTTATGTTAACTTTATGAACTAAACACAAATACATTGGACACAAAAAACCCAATAACATTTTAATAATACTAGTCATTAAGCTACATCTAGACTGAAGTAATTAATGCAAGTCATGTTTTCATATTTGGAAATGCAACAGCTGAAATATATCAGTATTCTGATATTAACCTGTGGGCCGTATTATATGATGGTGGGGGCCGCATTTGGACCCCGGGCCGCCAGTTGCCCATGTATGAATTACAGCAACACTATGATTGTACATACAGGTTAATTAGTTACAGTAATGATTGTACATACAGGTTAATTAGTTACAGTAATGATTGTACATACAGGTTAATTAGTTACAGTAATGATTGTACATACAGGTTAATTAGTTACAGTAATGATTGTACATACAGGTTAATTAGTTACAGTAATGATTGTACATACAGGTTAATTAGTTACAGTAATGATTGTACATACAGGTTAATTAGTTACAGTAACAGTAATGATTGTACCATAAAAAAACACTGCATACAGGTTCTTCAGTGCTAGCTGCTGTCGCTCCACTCCGTGGCATCAATCAAACCCACAATGGACCCATCAGCCTCAGCATCAGGTCCACAGACCATGGACCAATCAGCATCAGCCTCAGCATCAGGTCCACAGACCACGGTACTGTTGGTTACTAATGCACTCACAGCTTTACACAGTTTATTTGTGCGTCTCTAAATGTTATGATGAATTGAACATGGTGGACCACGGTACTGTTGGTTACTAATGCACTCACAGCTTTAACTTAGTCCAGTCTTATTCAACGTTTGTCTCGGTGGTATTAGTCTTTATGGCAACGCAATGAATTAGATGTGATGTTCTCCCCGTGCTTTGTAGTAGGGTTAGGATTATAAATGTATATTATCGTACTAATTGTTTCCACATTGACTGATATTTATTATTACCGTATTATGATCATCACTCTGTATCATGTGAGAAAGTATGTGATCAATATCACTCAGACTGGTTAGGATTGAAATAACATGACTGTATCCAACAGGATGCTGATAACGACTTGACTTCAGAAGCAATGGATGCAGAAAAATCCAGAAAATCCAGAAAAGGTGAGTGTTTTATTTCTGTCCTCAGTTCAGTGTTCGAGGTGACCAGTGAGTAGGTTGGTAGCTGGTGCTACCTTCTGTTCACCAGGGCTGTACAGTAGGTTGGTAGCTGGTGCTACCTTCTGTTCACCAGGGCTGTACAGTAGGTTGGTAGCTGGTGCTACCTCCTGTTCACCAGGGCTGTACAGTAGGTTGGTAGCTGGTGCTACCTCCTGTTCACCAGGGCTGTACAGTAGGTTGGTAGCTGGTGCTAACTTCTGTTCACCAGGGCTGTACAGTAGGTTGGTAGCTGGTGCTACCTTCTGTTTACCAGGGCTGTACAGTAGGTTGGTAGCGGGTGCTACCTCCTGTTCACCAGGGCGGTAGCTGGTGCTACCTCCTGTTTACCAGGGCTGTACAGTAGGTTGGTAGCTGGTGCTACCTTCTGTTTACCAGGGCTGTACAGTAGGGTTGTCTCGATCCGATCACGCGATCGAAAATCGGGTCATTTTCAAATAATAGGAATCGGATGAGGAGCAAAACAAACGTGATCGGGACATCCCTACTGTACATCCCTACTGTACATCCCTACTGTAATCCTCTACTGTACATCCACAATATCTGATTACAAAACTATAATTGTACAAGATGTTACATTACTTTGTATGTGGGGCATATGGAGATGCAGAGAGCTTTGTTTTTCATTCATAGGATTCTCTAATTTCATCCACTCTTTTTCTCCCTTGCAAACAGCACTTTTTGTGATGCAGCACAGGCCACAGTTGACCCAAAGGGTGTCCGCAGTCATGGCTGTAGTAGACAGTCTAGGAGACAGCTGGGTCCACCCTGAGATCTACGTCGAGATTAATGCTAAGAAGACAAGCATGAAACAAATGAAGACTCTGTACATATCAACAGTAGTTCCAGGAGGAACCAACGCCCGGGCAGCATTTTATGATGCCCTCATGGAACACCAACCCCGCCTGCTGGCGGACCTTGGTAAGATCATTCATTCATTCATTCATTCATTCATTTATTGAAGGGGTGGCAGTGGGTCAGGGGTAGAGTGGCCACTTGGGAACCGTGAGGTTGCCAGTTCGATCCCTGTGGGCTCCCCCAGAGTTGGTGTCGAGGTGTCCTTGAGCAAGACTCTGAACCCCTGATTAGCCGTTCGCTAAGTCCCTCCCCATCCCGTCCTTGTCCAATAGGCACGTTAGCAGCGAAGAGACAGGTCAAGCTGTCCTTCTCAGTTCTCACCCATTGAGATGCATGTTAAATGATTGCATTTCTCCATATAAATAATATATTTTCAGTAGCAAGAGCTTCAAAATGTCTGGCTATGCACTGGACACATGTCTTCTAAATCTAGTCTACCAGGCCTGCAGTAGGCTATGCACTGGACACATGTCTTCTAAATCTAGTCAACCAGGCCTGCAGTAGGCTATGCACTGGACACATGTCTTCTAAATCTAGTCTACCAGGCCTGCAGTAGGCTATGCACTGGACACATGTCTTCTAAATCTAGTGGACCAGGCCTGCAGTAGACTATGCACTGGACACATGTCTTCTAAATCTAGTCTATCAGGCCTGCAGTAGGCTATGCACTGGACACATGTCTTCTAAATCTAGTCGACCAGGCCTGCAGTAGACTATGCACTGGACACATGTCTTCTAAATCTAGTCGACCAGGCCTGCAGTAGACTATGCACTGGACACATGTCTTCTAAATCTAGTGGACCAGGCCTGCAGTAGACTATGCACTGGACACATGTCTTCTAAATCTAGTCTACCAGGCCTGCAGTAGGCTATGCACTGGACACATGTCTTCTAAATCTAGTGGACCAGGCCTGCAGTAGACTATGCACTGGACACATGTCTTCTAAATCTAGTCTACCAGGCCCGCAGTAGGCTATGCACTGGACACATGTCTTCTAAATCTAGTCAACCAGGCCTGCAGTAGGCTATGCACTGGACACATGTCTTCTAAATCTAGTCTACCAGGCCTGCAGTAGGCTATGCACTGGACACATGTCTTCTAAATCTAGTGGACCAGGCCTGCAGTAGACTATGCACTGGACACATGTCTTCTAAATCTAGTCTATCAGGCCTGCAGTAGGCTATGCACTGGACACATGTCTTCTAAATCTAGTCGACCAGGCCTGCAGTAGACTATGCACTGGACACATGTCTTCTAAATCTAGTGGACCAGGCCTGCAGTAGACTATGCACTGGACACATGTCTTCTAAATCTAGTCTACCAGACCTGCAGTAGGCTATGCACTGGACACATGTCTTCTAAATCTAGTGGACCAGGCCTGCAGTAGACTATGCACTGGACACATGTCTTCTAAATCTAGTCTACCAGGCCTGCAGTAGGCTATGCACTGGACACATGTCTTCTAAATCTAGTCTACCAGGCCTGCAGTAGGATATGCACTGGATACATGTCTTCTAAATCTAGTCGACCAGGCCTGCACTAGGCTATGCACTGGATACATGTCTTCTAAATCTAGTCAACCAGGCCTGCAGTAGGCTATGCACTGGACACATGTCTTCTAAATCTAGTCTACCAGGCCTGCAGTAGGATATGCACTGGATACATGTCTTCTAAATCTAGTCGACCAGGCCTGCACTAGGCTATGCACTGGATACATGTCTTCTAAATCTAGTCAACCAGGCCTGCAGTAGGCTATGCACTGGACACATGTCTTCTAAATGTAGTCTACCAGGCCTGCAGTAGGCTATGCACTCGACACCTGTCTTCTAAATCTAGTCTACCAGGCCTGCAGTAGGCTATGCACTGGACACATGTCTTCTAAATCTAGTCTACCAGGCCTGCAGTAGGCTATGCACTGGACACATGTCTTCTAAATTTAGTCTACCAGGCCTGCAGTAGGATATGTATTGGATACATGTCTTCTAAATCTAGTTGACCAGGCCTGCACTAGGCTATGCACTGGATACATGTCTTCTAAATCTAGTCAACCAGGCCTGCAGTAGGCTATGCACTGGACACATGTCTTCTAAATCTAGTCTACCAGGCCTGCAGTAGGCTATGCACTCGACACCTGTCTTCTAAATCTAGTCTACCAGGCCTGCAGTAGGCTATGCACTGGACACATGTCTTCTAAATCTAGTCTACCAGGCCTGCAGTAGGCTATGCACTGGATACATGTCTTCTAAATCTAGTCTACCAGGCCTGCAGTAGGCTATGCACTGGACACCTGTCTTCTAAATCTAGTCAACCAGGCCTGCAGTAGGCTATGCACTGGACACATGTCTTCTAAATCTAGTCTACCAGGCCTGCAGTAGGCTATGCACTGGACACATGTCTTCTAAATCTAGTCTACCAGGCCTGCAGTAGGCTATGCACTGGACACATGTCTTCTAAATCTAGTCTACCAGGCCTGCAGTAGGATATGCATTGGAAACGTGTCTTCTAAATCTAGTCGACCAGGCCTGCAGTAGGCTATGCACTGGACACATGTCTTCTAAATCTAGTCGACCAGGCCTGCACTAGGCTATGCACTGGATACATGTCTTCTAAATCTAGTCAACCAGGCCTGCAGTAGGCTATGCACTGGACACGTGTGTATGATATTATTTCAGGAAACTAGAAATACGAGGAAGAGAAACAGTATCCAACAATCGACTTTAACAACCGTCTGATGGGAGTTTTCATGTTGCATGGTCCGACTACAGTCAATTAGTATTATTGCATCACCTGGGTGGGTCAGTCGTGTAACTTTCTGGACGTTAAGCTGTGTGTGTGTGCAACAACACAGCCATGACGTTAAGCTGTGTATGTGTTCAACAACACAGCCATGACGTTAAGCTGTGTATGTGTTCAACAACACAGCCATGACGTTAAGCTGTGTGTGTGTTCAACAACACAGCCATGATGTTAAGCTGCACCGTAGGTCCACACAGCATGATGTTAAGCTGTGTGTGTGTGTTCAACACAGCCATGACGTTAAGCTGTGTGTGTGTGTTCAAATGGTAAATGGTAAATGGTGCATTTATATAGCGCCTTTATCCAAGGTGCTTTACATAGATTGTGCATTACATTCACCCATTCACACACACATTCATACACCGATTGCAGCGGAAGCCATGCAAGGTACCAACCAGCACATCGGGAGCAATTTGGGGTTCAGTGTCTTGCCCAAGGACACTTCGACATGTAGACAGGAGGAGCCGAGATTTGAACCGCCGACCCATGGATCATTGGACAACCTGCTCTACCTCCTGAGCCACAGTCGCCACACAGCCATGATGTTAAGCTGTGTGTGTGTGTTCAACACAGCCATGACGTTAAGCTGTGTGTGTGTTCAACAACACAGCCATGACGTTAAGCTGTGTATGTGTTCAACAACACAGCCATGACGTTAAGCTGTGTGTGTGTTCAACACAGCCATGAAAAATAACACTGACAGCTATGAAGTGACGGAAGCTTGCCCTGCATAGCAACAGTTGCTAAACTATTTGGATTGCCATTGGACAACCACTTTTGGGGTGGGGTTTAGCAAAGGGCTAATTGCTCCCGATGAGCAGGTTGGTGCCTTGCATGGTTTCCTCCACCATCGCTGTGTGAATGGATGAATGTAATGCACAATCCTAAAGGTGCTATATAAATGCAGCAGTTACCATTCTACCATGTCCACTCACACTTCATCCTCCTCTCCTTATGCAGGAGCTGAACTTCCATCACAAGACTCGACTAACAAGGCTAAAGAGGGTGAGTCATGAAACAATCTGGACGGAGCCTTTTGTAAATTAGGACCTACGGTGCAAGACTTATAAGGCGAAATGTAAAGTGGGCTGTTATAGCGCCACCATGAGGCCGACTGATGTAATAATTCTTTACATTAATTTTAATAATTATTATGAACCTCCCCTCCAACTGTAGCTCCAGCGTTTTTGAGAGAAAAATACTTGATGTGAGTTTTCACATTTTTCCATGTAAGTGGATGGGAATTTTTTATTCACTAATAAATTACTTATTAAGGACCTATAACATAAAATTCAACTTTTGGAAGAAAAAAAAAGTGTCTATTGGGCTCCCCTATGTATTTTAATATCCCCACAAAATACGCAATTTGGAACAATCAGGCTTTCTCATCATATTGGGGTTACTCTCAAGAACGGCTCAACTGATTTGGTCATATGCGTGATGTCATCAGTAGCACCCTACTTTATATAATTCCTCCACCTCTTCAGTTCCACTTTGTTTACATTGTTGATTTTCCAAGCTGGCAGGGAATGGAAACAAACCTAGGTTTATCTAGCATCAGTATTATAATGACTCAAAGATTAAATAAGTTGCATATCAGCGCCCCCACCACCTCAGGACATTGTGGTACTGCAGCTAAAACAGCTGGTCAGCCTGCAATGACATGCATAAGATCTGGTCATCCCAGCTTAGTAAGATGTTAAAAGTAAAAATATTTAGGACGACGTTGAGCCGATTCTACTCTATGGCTCCGAGACATGGACACTTTCAAAGAAATTAGAGAAACGGTTGGATGGCATTTACACCCGCCTTCTAATGGGAGCACAAAATCTGTCTTGGAAGAGCCACCCATCGACTAATCTAATCTATACGGCAACCTTCCCCGTGTTTCTACACTAGTCCGATCCAGAAGAACACAGTTTTCCAGCCACTGCTACAGAGCTGACAATGAGGTTATATCTTCCCTTCTTCTCTGGAGTCCTGCCTCAGGGCGGACCAGAGGTAGAAAACTGTCATTCCCTGATGTCATCACTAGGGACACATGCATCAGTAAGCAGGAACTGGGGATGGCAATGAAGGACCGGAAAGTCTGGCGTGGCGTTGTGACCATAGATATTAAGAAATAGATGCCTCATTTGCCGCTGCAGTTCATTGGAGCGACGTGTATCCCAATGAAGGCGGAAGTGCAGCTGAAGGCTTTTTTTTTTTTTTTTAACAAATCTTTATAACAGTCATGACAATATACATTACAATACAAAACAAGACAAACAAACAAACACAAACAACAAAGTTATTAACAATACAACATCAGAGCCAGGGGGGATTAGATTACTAACAGAAAACATTAAAGAGTGAACACAAAGCAACAGTTCTCCGCATCTTTCTTATTTAGAATTGCTGAAGGCATTTGCTGAAGGCGACCGTCGCTACCCAAGTGACGTCACTCATGTGACTCGTCTCTCGCTGTCACTCAAGTGACTACTGGCCAATCACAGCGCGTCTTTTCCGGGACTTATGTTACGCACGCGGAAGCTTGACAAGCTTCCGCTTTGCTTCCGCTGTTCTTCGCAAGGAATGTCGGGAAAATAGTGCCTTCAATGGTGACACACGCCTCAGAGCCGGAAGGGGCGTCTATGTATATATGTCTATGGTTGTGACATCCATGATCTCAACCGCGGTCGAAAAATGATGATGAAAACAGCTTCAGAAGCTGGTTCTATCAGAGTTAAACAGTAGGGGGCAGTATCGTACTGGTTCTATCAGAGTTAAACAGTAGGGGGCAGTACCGTACTGGTTCTATCAGAGTTAAACAGTATTGGGCAGTATCGTACTGGTTCTATCAGAGTTAAACAGTAGGGGGCAGTATCGTACTGGTTCTATCAGAGTTAAACAGTAGGGGGCAGTATCGTACTGGTTATATCAGAGTTAACAGTAGGGGGAAGTATCATACTGGTTCTATCAGAGTTAAACAGTAGCAGGCAGTATCGTACTGGTTCTATCAGAGGTAAACAGTAGGGGGCAGTATCGTACTGGTTCTATCAGAGTTAAACTGTAGGGGGCAGTATCGTACTGGTTCTGTCAGAGTTAAACAGTATCGTACTGGTTCTATCAGAGTTAAACAGTAGGGGGCAGTATCGTACTGGTTCTATCAGAGTTAAACAGTAGGGGGAAGTATCATACTGGTTCTATCAGAGTTAAACAGTAGCAGGCAGTATCGTACTGGTTCTATCAGAGGTAAACAGTAGGGGGCAGTATCGTACTGGTTCTATCAGAGTTAAACAGTAGGGGGCAGTATCGTACTGGTTCTATCAGAGGTAAACAGTAGGGGGCAGTATCGTACTGGTTCTATCAGAGGTAAACAGTAGGGGGCAGTATCGTACTGGTTCTATCAGAGTTAAACAGTAAAGGGCAGTATCGTACTGGTTCTATCAGAGTTAAACAGTAGGGGGCAGTATCGTACTGGTTCTGTCAGAATCATACTGGTTCTATCAGAGTAACAGTAGGGGGCAGTATCGTACTGGTTCTATCAGAGTTAAACAGTAGGGGGCAGTATCGTACTGGTTCTATCAGAGTTAAACAGTAGGGGGCAGTATCGTACTGGTTCTATCAGAGTTAAACAGTAGGGGGCATTATCGTACTGGTTCTATCAGAGTTAAACAGTAGGGGGCAGTATCGTACTGGTTCTATCAGAGTTAAACAGTAGGGGGCAGTATCGTACTGGTTCTATCAGAGGTAAACAGTAGGGGGCAGTATCGTACTGGTTCTATCAGAGGTAAACAGTAGGGGGCAGTATCGTACTGGTTCTATCAGAGGTAAACAGTAGGGGGCAGTATCATACTGGTTCTATCAGAGTTAAACAGTAGGGGGCAGTATCGTACTGGTTATCAGAGGTAAACAGTAGGGGGCAGTATCGTACTGGTTCTATCAGAGTTAAACAGTAGGGGGCAGTATCGTACTGGTTCTATCAGAGTTAAACAGTAGGGGGCAGTATCGTACTGGTTCTATCAGAGTTAAAAAGTAGGGGGCAGTATCGTACTGGTTCTATCAGAGTTAAACAGTAGGGGGCAGTATCGTACTGGTTCTATCAGAGTTAAACAGTAGGGGGCAGTATCGTACTGGTTCTATCAGAGGTAAACAGTAGGGGGCAGTATCGTACTGGTTATATCAGAGTTTAACAGTAGGGGGCAGTATCGTACTGGTTCTATCAGAGTTAAACAGTAGGGGGCAGTATCGTACTGGTTCTATCAGAGTTAAACAGTAGGGGGCGGTATCATACTGGTTCTATCAGAGTTAAACAGTAGGGGGCAGTATTGTACTGGTTCTATCAGAGTTAAACAGTAGGGGCAGTATCGTACTGGTTCTGTAAGAGTTAACAGTAGGGGGCAGTATCGTACTGGTTATATCAGAGTTAAACAGTAGGGTGCAGTATCGTACTGGTTCTATCAGAGTTAACAGTAGGGGGCAGTATCATACTGGTTCTATCAGAGTTAAACATTAGGGGGCAGTATTGTACTGGTTCTATCAGAGTTAAACAGTAGGGGGCATTATCGTACTGGTTCTGTAAGAGTTAACAGTAGGGGGCAGTATCGTACTGGTTATATCGGAGTTAAACAGTAGGGTGCAGTATCGTACTGGTTCTATCAGAGTTAAACAGTAGGGTGCAGTATCGTACTGGTTCTATCAGAGTTAACAGTAGGGGGCAGTATCATACTGGTTCTATCAGAGTTAAACAGTAGGGGGCAGTATCGTACTGGTTCTATCAGAGGTAAACAGTAGGGGGCAGTATCGTACTGGTTCTATCAGAGTTAAACAGTAGAGGGCAGTATCGTACTGGTTCTATCAGAGTTAACAGTAGGGGGCAGTATCGTACTAGTTCTATCAGAGGTAAACAGTAGGGGGCATTATCGTACTGGTTCTATCAGAGTTAAACAGTAGGGGTTAGTATCGTACTGGTTCTATCAGAGTTAAACAGTAGGGGGCAGTATCGTACTGGTTCTATCAGAGTTAAACAGTAGGGGGCAGTATCGTACTGGTTCTATCAGAGTTAAACAGTAGGGGGCAGTATCGTACTGGTTCTATCAGAGGTAAACAGTAGGGGGCAGTATCGTACTGGTTCTATCAGAGGTAAACAGTAGGGGGCAGTATCGTACTGGTTCTATCAGAGTTAAACAGTAGGGGGCAGTATCGTACTGGTTCTATCAGAGTTAAACAGTAGGGGGCAATATCGTACTGGTTCTATCAGAGTTAAACAGTAGGGGGCAGTATCGTACTGGTTCTATCAGAGTTCAACAGTAGGGGGCAGTATCGTACTGGTTCTATCAGAGTTAAACAGTAGGGGGCAGTATCGTACTGGTTCTATCAGAGGTGATTGAGGCTCAAACCATTATAAATAAGTTTGAGGGACATAGACAATATTCTATGAAATATTAAAAACTGTTTTAAAATGCATGTTGTAACTGCTTTAAGGTGTTATCATCATATTTCCAGCCAAAAAAATGTTTTAACACTCATGTCGCCAAAACGCTTCGGAACCCGTCAGATGACTGGTTAAGATTTAACCCCGAAGGTTGCCATACCCGTCAGATGGCGGGTTGTAAGGTTTATATCAATACCAAGCAGCCAAAGCTCAACACTAACCTTCCTTGCTGCCTAGCTGCCCCCAGGCTGCTAGACAGCGCCCCCAGGCTGCTAGACAGCGCCCCCAGGCTGCTAGACAGGCCCCCAGGCTGCTAGACAGCGCTAGTTGGCTGCTGCTCGTAAAACGTTTTGCTCCTCCTCTCGTTGTATTGGGCTGTGTGGGCCGGAAGTGGTTGGTGCAAATTCACAGATATTGCCTGGCTGCCTGCGGTAATTTGTAACACTAATATGTTTATTTTTATTGTGCAGCTTCTCCAGTGCCCCCTGCTGGAGCCATTAATGAAGCACATGGTGGATGTGTAGCGGTTGCTCCTGTTTTATCTGGATGTAACATCAGTGGTTCAGTCAACATCACTGTCACCACTACTACACAGCAAGGTAATTAACAATGTTGATTGATTGACGTATTTATTAACAGTTTGAAGAATGGCTACATTTCACATGAAGCTTCAACTCAATACAAAGACTGTTAACTGTGCACGACACACTGATAAACAGGGTCCACCATTTTCAATTCATCAGAACATTTAGAGACGTATACAAATATACACTTTTATATAAAAAAATCACACCCGTGTGAACTGAGTGGTGTAAGGTTTTATATAGCATGATCAGCTGTGGTCTGACGTAATGTCTGACGTAATGAAATCACACCCGGATGTGATTTCACAACTGGCTTTTTTTGTGCAGAAAAAATGAGCATGGTTGCTACGGTCATCCAGTTCACCCGGGTGTGATTTAATTACGTCAGAAATTATTTCTGCACACAAAAGCCAGTTGTAGGAGTGGTTTACACCACTCAAAAACAGGAAATCATGTAAGGAGGCAAAAGTGGAAAAATAAACATATACAGTAAGGGGGAAAGGGGGTGGGGGGATTCAGATTTGACGGGCCCAGTTTCGAATTGCAGCCCTTTGGGAGTGGTTTTGAAGGAGTCAAGGGATTCACATGTCTTAATGACGTTTGACATGTTGGTGGCATAGGAGTAAAAATAAATTTAGTCCCTTGTTTGTGCCGAATCTGGGTTGCACATGGTTTGTTGCACTCCCTCTGGTGTTGTGGACTTTGTTGACATTAAGGAAGTATCTAGACAGGTACATGGGTATCTTGGTGGCGTATCAAATCTTGTGGACCAGACCCATTGCAAGATGCTGTACTCTGTCGTCAAACCTAAGCCATTCCAGCCTGTCAAAGTGGGCAGGGGTGAGGTGGGTTCAGGTTGTGAGGCCAAGTAGGTCTGGAGCCTTGTTTTAAGGGCCTTCAAGGTGTTTTTGTTGACCAGTGAGGAGATCCTGTATAGTTATTAGTTCTATATTTCTTTGGTTGACTTTTTTGATTACGTTGGTGGCCATTTTATCACTGGAAAGATTGGCCTCCAGGATGGAACCTAGGTAGGTAATTTCATCTTTTCGTGTGATAATATTGTCACCCACTCTAACCAAGAAGCCATCTGCCTTGTTGAGATTACTATTTGATCCAAAGAGAATGGATTCAGTTTTTCCCAGGTGTAAAGATAGTTTATCAGCGAGCCAGGTGCAGATTCTACCGAGTTCAGAGCTGAGGGCCTTTTCAACCTGTTCCTGTCCGAGACCAGCAGTGCTGAGTCATCTGCGAACAGGAACAAGTTGCAGTCACAAGCTGATGTCATGTCGTTTACATATATTAGGAACAGTAAAGTCCCTAGTATGCTTCCTTGTGGAACGCCACAACTGGGAGGAGGGGTTGGTGGGAGGGCCAGTGTTCCGTTCACCTCCACCATCTGTTCTCTCCCCTCCAGGTAGGATTGCATCCAGCTCACTGATGTCCTATCAAAACCAATTGCTTTTAGCTTGTTAACCAGTATGGAGTGGTTCACGGTGTCAAAAGCCTTTTGGAGGTCCAGCATGACCATGCCGCAGTATTTGCCAGCATCCACCTTGTGTTTGATGTGGCCGCTCAAATAGAGGAGGCGTGTGTCAGTGGAGTGGGATGTTCTGAAGCTCAAATAGAGGAGGCGTGTGTCAGTGGAGTGGGATGTTCTGAAGCTCAAATAGAGGAGGCGTCTGTCAGTGGAGTGGGATGTTCTGAAGCTCAAATAGAGGAGGCGTGTGTCAGTGGAGTGGGATGCTCTGAAGCCAGATTCGAATTCGTTTATAACACTTAAACTCACTGCCAGACCGTTTGATTGGTCCTAATGTTGGTGTTAATATCACTTAAACTCACTGCCAGACCGTTTGATTGGTCATAATGTTGGTGTTAATATCACTTAAACTCACTGCCAGAGTGAGTGGCACAGTCAGTAGTGCTGTCGCCTCACAGCTAGAAGGTTTCGATTCCCGCTGGGAACGTGTTCCTTCTAAACTCTCCCCTGTCAGGTGAAAAGAAGCAGCTTGGACTCCTCATGCACAGAAGGAAGCATGAGGTCAGTCTGCTGCCCCCCCCCCCCAGGTTGGCAGAGGAAGTGTAGCGCCCAGGATTACATTACATTTGTCCTAATGTACAGTAGGTGTTAAAATAACACTTAAACTCACTGCTAGATAACTCACCCACACCTCAATTCGGCTTTAGACTTAGGCTATTTAGAAATAGCATGCGAGCTTGTAGATCTGCTATTTTCAAAAGCTGTGTTTCGATTGTATACGTTTTTTAAAACTTGTGAAATGGGACCCCAAAAAAAGGTCCCACCTCAGGCATTAAATTCATATTTTATATATAATAATATAATAACTCAATATGGCCACTGCTCTACCTGTGGTGATTGATAGGAGACCACATGGTATACATGAGATTAACAAACCAGATATAAGGTTGAAATAACAAATTCATGTTCATGCCCTTTGGTGATGTCACTAAAGGTCCACTTCATTATTGTTATGGAGGGGAGAATGACCTGTGTAATGGGGTTGAGTGTTACTGGGTGACAGAGCTATAATATAAGGCTATTTTATTAATTAATCATTATTGTTATGGAGGGGAGAATGACCTGTGTAATGGGGTTGAGTGTTACTGGGTGACAGAGCTATAATATAAGGACTATTTTAATAATTAATCATTATTGTTATGGAGGGGAGAATGACCTGTGTAATGGGGTTGAGTGTTACTGGGTGACAGAGCTATAATATAAGGCTATTTTAATAATTAATCATTATTGTTATGGAGGGGAGAATGACCTGTGTAATGGGGTTGAGTGTTACTGGGTGACAGAGCTATAAGGCTATTTTAATAATTAATTGCATTATGTAATATCACTTAGATAATGACAATAGAATCATTACAGGCTACGTATAATTACAATAGACAACATTACATACATCTTGTGTCCACTCAGTCACAGAGCTCACTTCATCATCCTCCTCTCCTTATCCAGGAGCTGAACGTCCATCACAAGACTCGACTGACAAGGCTGACGAGGGTGAGTCATGAAACCATCTGGACAGAGATGTTTGTTTTATTGTACTATCCAGGTTTTTCAAGGCCTCATGGTGTCTGTTTCACATTATGACCTATCTTTGTTGAAGCGTAGGTCGTACCAGCATTTGATTTAAACCCCTGGATGTCTTGGATCAGGACACAGCTCCCCCTATAGAGCGTCGCAGTCCCGCCCCCTACCATGGAAATTAAACCCAATGCATTTTTCCCATAGACATTTCATAAAGTAGTTATTTAAAGACGGTTACGCCACGGACAAAGCCAACTCGAGTCGTGACAACTCATGACAACACAAAAAATATTTTGGACCAAACAAATAATTACAAAAAAAGTGTTTGTTGTCATGATTTGTCACGACTCGAGTTGGCTTTGTCCGCGGCGTAAACGTCTTTAAATAAATACTTTCTGAAATGTCTGAGGAAAATGAACGGAGAATCATTTCCTGGTCCATGGTAAGGGGCGGGACTGCGACGCTCTATAGGCCAATAGTTAGTCCTGTTCAGAGAACTCTACGTCATTTTCTTATTAATAAATACATACAATGATGCATTTAAACTAATTTAATTAGGCCAATACAGGTATTGGACTTAATATATGACTGAACAGTATTAGTATAAGATATATCCTATTTTGAAGATTAACATTAGTTAATAATAACACAATAGGCTACAACTTGTGTTACAACGCATAGTGTAGTTCTCACAAAATACTGAATGTTCATAAAATAGAATAGCTTAAATCAGGTTTTCAACCTTTGTATTTCCAGTACACCTCCCCCATGCACAGTACCTAGGGTCACCAGATGTCCCCCTTTGCGAGGGACCGTCCCTCATTTCCCAAACATTTCAGGCGTCCCACAAATTGAGACCCTGTCCCACATTGTGACTGACAGGCATCAGTGTTCAAATTGAGACCCTGTCCCACATTGTGACTGGCAGGCATCAGTGTTCAAATTGAGACCCTGTCCCACATTGTGACTGGCAGGCATCAGTGTTCAAATTGAGACCCTGTCCCACATTGTGACTGACAGGCATCAGTGTTCAAATTGAGACCCTGTCTGTCCCACATTGTGACTGACAGGCATCAGTGTTCAAATTGAGACCCTGTCTGTCCCACATTGTGACTGGCAGGCATCAGTGTTGAAATTGAGACCCTGTCCCACATTGTGACTGGCAGGCATCAGTGTTCAAGTTGAGACCCTGTCTGTCCCACATTGTGACTGACAGGCATCAGCATCAAATGCCCTAATAGTTAGTCCCCTAATGGTTGGCCTTCTGTTGTAAAGCTCTCTCTTTTATCTTTTCCTGCTAAATATGTTTCTAAGCCCGTTAAAATAACAAGATAAATATCCCCTAGGCTACGGAAGTGTAGAGGTTGCTCCTGTTTTATCTGGATGTAACATCAGTGGTTCAGACAACATCACCGTCACCACTACTACACAGCAAGGTAATTAACAATGTTGATTGATTGACGTATTTATTAACAGTTTGAAGAATGGCTACATTTCACATGAAAGCACAACTCAATACAAAGACTGTTAACTGTGCACGACACACTGATAAACAGGGTCCACCATTTTCAATTCATCAGAACATTTAGAGACGTACAAATATACACTTTTATACAAAAAACAGGAAATCATGTAAGGAGGCAAAAGTGGAAAAATAAACATATACAGTAAGGGGGAAAGGGGGTGGGGGGATTCAGATTTGACGGGGCCCAGTTTCGAATTGCAGCCCTTTGGGAGTGGTTTTGAAGGAGTCAAGGGATTCACATGTCTTAATGACGTTTGACATTTTGGTGGCATAGGAGTAAAAATTAATTTAGTCCCTTGTTTGTGCCGAATCTGGGTTGCACATGGTTTGTTGCACTCCCTCTGGTGTTGTGGACTTTGTTGACATTAAGGAAGTATCTAGACAGGTACATGGGTATCTTGGTGGTGTATCAAATCTTGTGGACCAGACCCATTGCAAGATGCTGTACTCTGTCGTCAAACCTAAGACATTCCAGCCTGTCAAAGTGGGCAGGGGTGAGGTGGGTTCAGGGAGTGAGGCCAAGTAGGTCTGGAGCCTTGTTTTAAGGGCCTTCAAGGTGTTTTTGTTGACCAGTGAGGAGATCCTGTATAGTTATTAGTTCTATAGTTCTTTGGTTGACTTTTTTGATTACGTTGGTGGCCATTTTATCACTGGAAAGATTGGCCTCCAGGATGGAACCTAGGTAGGTAATTTCATCTTTTCGTGTGATAATATTGTCACCCACTCTAACCAAGAAGCCATCTGCCTTGTTGAGATTACTGTTTGATCCAAAGAGAATGGATTCAGTTTTTCCCAGGTGTAAAGATAGTTTATCAGCGAGCCAGGTGCAGATTCTACCGAGTTCAGAGCTGAGGGCCTTTTCAACCTGTTCCTGTCCGCGACCAGCAGTGCTGAGTCATCTGCGAACAGGAACAAGTTGCAGTCACAAGCTGATGTCATGTCGTTTACATATATTAGGAACAGTAAAGTCCCTAGTATGCTTCCTTGTGGAACGCCACAACTGGGAGGAGGGGTTGGTGGGAGGGCCAGTGTTCCGTTCACCTCCACCATCTGTTCTCTCCCCTCCAGGTAGGATTGCATCCAGCTCACTGATGTCCTATCAAAACCAATTGCTTTTAGCTTGTTAACCAGTATGGAGTGGTTCACGGTGTCAAAAGCCTTTTGGAGGTCCAGCATGACCATGCCGCAGTATTTGCCAGCATCCACCTTGTGTTTGATGTGGCCGCTCAAATAGAGGAGGCGTGTGTCAGTGGAGTGGGATGTTCTGAAGCTCAAATAGAGGAGGCGTGTGTCAGTGGAGTGGGATGCTCTGAAGCCAGATTGGAATTCGTTAATAACACTTAAACTCACTGCCTGACCGTTTGATTGGTCCTAATGTTGGTGTTAATATCACTTAAACTCACTGCCAGACCGTTTGATTGGTCATAATGTTGGTGTTAATATCACTTAAACTCACTGCCAGAGTGAGTGGCACAGTCAGTAGTGCTGTCGCCTCACAGCTAGAAGGTTTCGATTCCCGCTGGGAACGTGTTCCTTCTAAACTCTCCCGTGTCAGGTGAAAAGAAGCAGCTTGGACTCCTCATGCACAGAAGGAAGCATGAGGTCAGTCTGCTGCCCCCCCCCCAGGTTGGCAGAGGAAGTGTAGCGCCCAGGATTACATTACATTTGTCCTAATGTACAGTAGGTGTTAAAATAACACTTAAACTCACTGCTAGATAACTCACCCACACCTCAATTCAGCTTTAGACTTAGGCTATTTAGAAATAGCATGCGAGCTTGTAGATCTGCTATTTTCAAAAGCTGTGTTTCGATTGTATACGTTTTTTAAAACTTGTGAAATGGGACCCAAAAAAAAGGTCCCACCTCAGGCATTAAATTCATATTTTATATATAATAATATAATAACTCAATATGGCCACTGCTCTACCTGTGGTGATTGATAGGAGACCACATGGTATACATGAGATTAACAAACCAGATATAAGGTTGAAATAACAAATTCATGTTCATGCCCTTTGGTGATGTCACTAAAGGTCCACTTCATTATTGTTATGGAGGGGAGAATGACCTGTGTAATGGGGTTGAGTGTTACTGGGTGACAGAGCTATAATATAAGGCTATTTTATTAATTAATCATTATTGTTATGGAGGGGAGAATGACCTGTGTAATGGGGTTGAGTGTTACTGGGTGACAGAGCTATAATATAAGGCTATTTTAATAATTAATCATTATTGTTATGGAGGGGAGAATTACCTGTGTAATGGGGTTGAGTGTTACTGGGTGACAGAGCTATAAGGCTATTTTAATAATTAATTGCATTATGTAATATCACTTAGATAATGACAATAGAATCATTACAGGCTACGTATACTTACAATAGACAACATTACATACATCTTGTGTCCACTCAGTCACAGAGCTCACTTCATCATCCTCCTCTCCTTATCCAGGAGCTGAACGTCCATCACAAGACTCGACTGACAAGGCTGACGAGGGTGAGTCATGAAACCATCTGGACAGAGATGTTTGTTTTATTGTACTATCCAGGTTTTTCAAGGCCTCATGGTGTCTGTTTCTATTTGATTTAAACCCCTGGATGTCTTGGATCAGGACACAGCTCCCCCTATAGAGCGTCGCAGTCCCGCCCCTACCATGGAAATTAAACCCAATGCATTTTTCCCATAGACATTTCATAAAGTATTTATTTAAAGACTGTTACGCCACGGACAAAGCCAACTCGAGTCGTGACAACTCATGACAACACAACAAATATTTTGGACCAAACAAATAATTACAAAAAAAGTGTTTGTTGTCATGATTTGTCACGACTCGAGTTGGCTTTGTCCGTGGCGTAAACGTCTTTAAATAAATACTTTCTGAAATGTCTGAGGAAAATGAACGGAGAATAATTTCCTGGTCCATGGTAAGGGGTGGGACTGCGACGCTCTATAGGCCAATAGTTAGTCCTGTTCAGAGAACTTTACGTCATTTTCTTATAAATAAATACATACAATGATGCATTTAAACTAATTTAATTAGGCCAATACAGGTATTGGACTTAATATATGACTGAACAGTATTAGTATAAGATATATCCTATTTTGAAGATTAACATTAGTTAATAATAACACAATAGGCTACAACTTGTGTTACAACGCATAGTGTAGTTCTCACAAAATACTGAATGTTCATAAAATAGAATAGCTTAAATCAGGTTTTCAACCTTTGTATTTCCAGTACACCTCCCCCATGCACAGTACCTAGGGTCACCAGATGTCCCCCTTTGCGAGGGACCGTCCCTCATTTCCCAAACATTTCAGGCGTCCCACAAATTGAGACCCTGTCCCACATTGTGACTGACAGGCATCAGTGTTCAAATTGAGACCCTGTCCCACATTGTGACTGGCAGGCATCAGTGTTCAAATTGAGACCCTGTCCCACATTGTGACTGGCAGGCATCAGTGTTCAAATTGAGACCCTGTCTGTCCCACATTGTGACTGACAGGCATCAGTGTTCAAATTGAGACCCTGTCTGTCCCACATTGTGACTGGCAGGCATCAGTGTTGAAATTGAGACCCTGTCCCACATTGTGACTGGCAGGCATCAGTGTTCAAGTTGAGACCCTGTCTGTCCCACATTGTGACTGACAGGCATCAGCATCAAATGCCCTAATAGTTAGTCCCCTAATGGTTGGCCTTCTGTTGTAAAGCTCTCTCTTTTATCTTTTCCTGCTAAATATGTTTCTAAGCCCGTTAAAATAACAAGATAAATATCCCCTAGGCTACGGTACTAAGTCAGCCATACCACCCATGACCAAATAGCACTTTAAAACAAAATGTGAGACGCCAGAGGGGTTTCATAACAAAATGATAGGCAATATTAGGCCCATTATCACATCATGGCATTTACTGTAAATAGCAACTTAAGTAGGTCTAATAAATTGCTACAAGTCCGTCCCCCCCCGCCAACCCACTTGTCCCACACAAGCGATAATTCTGTCCCTCAAATGAACAGTTTGGACCTGGTCACCCTAAAAGTACCACCATTATAACTGATGTTAAAATCAACGATCATCTCGGTATCTCCAACTTGTAGGTTTGTAGTGTGGGAACACCACTTCTGTCTTGTCTGAAGCCCAGGTAGGTAGAGTCGAATGAAGCTTCTCCAGAAGCCTAATTCAAAGCTTCTGAGAGGCCTGACATTGATTCCTTCTTCAGTGACTCGCCCAATGGCTTGGAATTAAGGATGCCTTCAATTTCAACAAGCACTGTATGTAGGACTTCTTCAGTGACCGACTGTGTACTAGTGGTGAGTTGGAGCGTTTGTTTTAAGGACCTTATTTCTCACTCCAAACAGCTGCAGAAATGGGGGGGGTTGGTGGAGTTGAAGCGGAACTTGACCTGTTGAGATGAAAGCTGGGCTGGTATGTCTGGCTGCAGAGAAGAGAATGTCTCCTGTAGCTCTCGCTCTCCTCCCTGGAAGTTTGTACCCCAGTTGGCGGGCAAATCAGAAGGCTTTCTGCTCTCTCTCTCTCAAGGTCGTCCTCAGACGAGCCCTCCATTGTTGCTTCTAGTCATCCCGGTTCTCCATACATCCGGCCAGCTCGTTGGTGCTTTGCGCTCCTGCACCGTTCTTGAGTACATCCACATATGTTAGTAAGGGACGTCCTCGTGACCTCGTGAACCTCGTGTGCTGGTTCCCACAGCACCAGTTTGCTGGCTGGGAGCTCTTGGTGTCTTTGGCAGTGTCCTGCTAGTCTCATTCTCCTGGTGTCTCTGGCAGTGTCCTGCTATAGTCTCATTCTCCTGGTGTCTCTGGCAGTGTCCTGCTAGTCTCCTTCTCCTGGTGTCTCTGGCAGTGTCCTGCTATAGTCTCATTCTCCTGGTGTCTCTGGCAGTGTCCTGCTAGTCTCATTCTCCTGGTGTCTCTGGCAGTGTCCTGCTAGTCTCATTCTCCTGGTGTCTCTGGCAGTGCCCTGCTAGTCTCATTCTCCTGGTGTCTCTGGCAGAGTCCTGCTAGTCTCATTATCTAGTCTCATTCTGCTGGCTGTATTTTCTGGCTCACCCTTGGCATTCCATCATACAGATTCGTGTTGGTAACATGTGTGCTGTTGCTGATGTTGAGTACTGAATGCAGCATCCTGGTGTAGCACCCATCTAGAGACTTCTGCAGGGTTGGCTTCAGGGTCCAGCATTCACCGCCGTATAGGACAACACTCTACCAACGAGGTCAAGGTTGGCCGCAACTCAACGGCTCAGTAGAGCCGTCAGAGGTAGGCTAGCTGTATGGGAGATACATACTCAACTCAACGGCTCAGTAGAGACGTCAGAGGTAGGCTAGCTGTATGGGAGATACATACTGCCTCTCATAGTTTAACCCCTTTCCTGTGCTCTGTACGGGTTGATGCGAGCCGCGTTGATGCGAGCCGCGTGACCTGGCTAGTCTGAAGCAGAAAGGTTGCAACCAACTGAGAACTTGTGTACATATGATATGATATTTCTCTCTACAGACAGGATACTTTTAGCTCCTGATAGCCTCGTACAAGCAGGCTATCAGAGGCGGGTAACGGTGTGTGTTCTTTATACAGTGTGTATGTCATTCCTTTTTACAGAGGTGGACAAAATGGTTTTAACTAGGGCTGCGCTCAGGGTTAGTTTCAGTCACCACAAATGGTGCGTCTCTGGGATACAGAATGAGTCACAAGTGCCATAGCATAACATTATAATTTATTAATGGCATATTTAATAAAACATAATGTTTGTGCACGCCAGACAATGCTCAGCAGAGGAGCCTCATACCATACGTGCATGTGTGTGAGGTCGGGATTATTTGTGATGGATTCATGCCTTTTGGGGGGTGCTGTGAGACCAGTACCCCCGCTACAAGAGAAGCGTAGCAAGGCTGAATTTGAGACATTTTAGGAGGTAGTTAGTAAGCCCAGCACTTTTATCCTCTCTCAGTGTAGCTTTTGCCCTGGCTAACACACTGACCGTGAAGGGACCATCATTGATGTTGAGGTTCTGGAGGCTTCAGAGTCCAGCATTCAATGACATATAGAAGAACAGACTCTATCGTTGCATAGAAGAAGCTGAGTTTTATTTGACAGGGGAGGTTGTTCACTGGTTGTTCACTGGTCATGCCGTTCAGGGCCCTCCATACTTTCAGGTCTTGCTCAGTTGAGT
Organism: Electrona antarctica; assembly: GCF_951216825.1. Classification (NCBI taxonomy): domain Eukaryota; kingdom Metazoa; phylum Chordata; class Actinopteri; order Myctophiformes; family Myctophidae; genus Electrona; species Electrona antarctica. Next base: position 51,064 of record NW_027637198.1, read on the forward strand.
ACCGCCCAGGTACTTGAAGTCCTGGACTTCCTTCAGAGCAGTGCCTCCTGTTGTTGTCTGCAGCAAGCAACAAACCTCAGAGCCAATCTGGAAAATCTTGTGTCGATACCTGAGAGGAAGTCCAAGTGCAGTGCTCTGGTGGTCATGCACTTGAAGATGATGCCCCATCTCTCCTCAGTTCTTCTACCGATGTTGATGTTGGAAATCCTGGTGGAATAAAAGACAGGCTTATGGAGACGTAGCCGGGCTGGGGGAAGATCTGCCATTCGGGGTACCTGCGGTTTCCCTCGCCACTTCCATCATCCGACACAACACTGCTGATGGCGTCGAACAGCTTCTCTTCCTCTGAGGATCCAATAATTCCGCCTCAGTTCAGCAAAAACACGTTCACTTCCTGGGTGATGGAGCTGGTCGTCGTCATGCTGAATGAGGAGCTGTGTTGTGGTCTTATGTTTAGGATCAGGTCAGGATCTAAGGGCTGTTGAGTGTCATAGCTGCGCTCCAACTGAATTGAGCAGCCTTGTCCAACTCTGGGTGAGAGTAATGAGACGACTACCACTTGGTAGCAGCTGCCATTCATTGGGGAAACACTCCTGCTGCTTGTGCTGGAGTAGAATATTCTCAGCCTTTGGGACCAGCGACTATCGGCCGTCAATTCTTAGGAGGTGTTTGCCGCAAATCTACATACCTCTTGGATTTCGACTATGCTCTCTAGGTCGTCCTCAGACGAGCCTTCCATCGCTGCTTCCAGTCATCCCGGTTCTCCATACATCCTGCCAGCTCGTTGTTGCTTTGTGCTCCTGCGTTGTTCTTGAGTACATCCACATATGTTAGTGTGGGACGTCCTCGTGACCGATGCCCATGTGTTGGTTCCCACAGCACAAGTTTGCTGGCTGGGAGCTCCTCGTGTCTTTGGCAGTGTCCTGCTAGTCTCATTCTCCTGGTGTCTCTGGCAGAGTCCTGCTAGTCTCATTCTCCTGGTGTCTCTGGCAGAGTCCTGCTAGTCTCATTCTCCTGGTGTCTCTGGCAGTGTCCTGCTATAGTCTCATTCTCCTGGTGTCTCTGGCAGAGTCCTGCTAGTCTCATTCTCCTGGCTGCTATTTTGTCGCTCACCCTGAATATTCCGGCATACAGATTCTCGTTGGTAACATGTGTACTCTTGCTGATGTTGAGCACTACGCGTAACATTCTGGTGTAGCACCCGTCTAGAGCCTTCTGCAGGGTTGGCTTCAGGGTCCAGCATTCACTGCCATATCGGAGAACAGATTATACCGTCGTGTAGAAGAAGCTGAGTTTGATATGTCTGGGGAGGTTGGAGTTCCCTACACTGGCCAGCCATTCAGGGCCCTCCATGCAAGTGCCTTCCTCACTTTTAGATCTTACTCTGTTGAGTTTACGCATGAGCCCAGGTACTTGCAGTCATTGACTTCCTTCAGAGCAGTGTCTCCTGTTGTTGTAAGAGGTGGATGTTTCATTTGGATGTTATAGGTGATCACCTCAGTTTTCTTGGCATTCATCCGAAGGCCAACCTTGGCACACTCGGACTCCACTCTGCTCAAGAGCGCCTGTGCTTGCTCCATGTTGTCGGAGAGCAGGCTGATGTCATCCGCATAGTCTACGTCTGTCAGGACTACTGCAGGATGTCTTCTTGACCTCCTTGGTGTAAGAGTGAGGACAAGATCCTGCTCTCGTCCACTGATGGCCTTCCTGAGCGCGTAGTCCAGGATGATGACAAAGAGGAAGGGGGCTAGGGTGTCTCCTTGCAGTACCCCAGCCAGGATGTCAAACTCCTCTCTGTCGCCATCTGGGGTCACCACCTTGGCCCTTGTTCCTGCATACATGGTCTCTATTGCCCGGAGCAAGTTGGGAGGGACACCGTAGGCCTTCATGATCTTCATCATGGTGCCTCTGGGAGGGACACCGTAGGCCTTCATGATCTTCATCATGGTGCCTCTGGGAGGGACAACGTAGGCCTTCATGATCTTCATCATGGTGCCTCTGTGTAAGTCAATAAAGCACAATACGGCCATCAGGTTGTTCTTCTTCACCTCCTCGATTAGTCTCCTCAGGGCCAGGATCTGGGCTAGTGTGGTTATATCCTCTCGAAAGCCGTTTTGGTTTTCCCTCAGGTGAGGGTCGATGGCATGCCGAATCCGGTTTAGTATCATTCGGTACCTTTGCAGCGATACAGGTCAGGCTGATGCCTCGGTAGGTCTCCAGATTTAGGCACTGGGATGATGTTGGAGAGAGACCACATGTCAGGCAGCTTGTTTCCTAGCAGGGCCAGGTTGCAGAACTCAAGGATGATGTTGGAGAGAGACCACATGTCAGGCAGCCTGTTGCCTAGCAGGGCAAGGTTGCAGAACTCAAGGATGATGTTGGAGAGAGACCACATGTCAGGCAGCTTGTTGCCTAGCAGGGCCAGGTTGCAGAACTCAAGGATGATGTTGGAGAGAGACCACATGTCAGGCAGCTTGTTGCCTAGCAGGGCAAGGTTGCAGAACTCAAGGATGATGTTGTCGAGACCACAGTTCTTTACGACCTCTGGAGGTATGCCGCCCGGCCCAGCAATCTCACCCTCTCTCAGCGTGCTTTTCGCCCTGGCAAACTCAATGACTGTGAAGGGACCATCATTGGTGTTGAGGTCATGGAGGAATGATGGTATTTCTTCCTCCTCTCCATCTGATGTTGTGTCCAGCAGCTTTCGGAAATGGTTAAACCTGCGTATACCCACAAACACCTTAAACAGTCAGGAATCTGAATACAGCAAGGCGAGTGAAGAATCTGTTCTAACATCAAAGGCCCATACACAGACCTTTAGATACTTAGACTAGAAAATACTCAGGCAAAAATACGGAGCATGAAGTCAACAGCAGAGACAGGCAGATGAAGGTTCCGGAGTTCCATTTTATTTGCAGAGTTCAAGACATCATTCACAGCCATGGGCCTGGCCCACCCGCCTCACGGCGTGTGAGCCACTGAACTAACTGTTACAAACATTCTCAGTAGACCTTATACAAAGGGAAGAATGCAAAGTTGGTCCCAACCCCCCTATACCAAATTGTCAAACATGTCTAAATAAGGTGTTGGTCACCAGGAAGCAAGCACAGAACAGTAGGTGTCCTGAAGGCCTGGCCGTTTACTATCAGCAAGCCAGATCTTTAGGGTCCCCCCTGCAGCTGCCCATGCATTCCTGTCTAAACACGTCATGTCACTCTCTCAATGAGAGACAAAGATCCAGGTTTACACTTTAGTTTAAAACATGGTTCTCTATGCTATATTAATGTGCATTGTGATTTCCAGATACATCAGACCTCCCTTTGAGGCAACCATGCCTCATAAAAACGAATATGGAAACACAATTATTGACCCTCGTCCTCCCTTTGGCACTGACTGGAACATTAAAAAATATGACACAAAGAAATCAACAATTACAGCAGAATTCAAAAATGGCTTACAAACTTCTAGGCATTCAAATCACATAACTCGTTACCAGTGTTCTCATTCCATTACAGTATTATCATCGGTGTGCTTATAGAACTCCCTTCTGTGTTCAATTTAATTTCAGGCTAAAACATTACATAGGAAATACAATGAATAAAAATAAGTAAGTAAGTAAATAGTAAAAAATACATTCCAGCCCGAAAACCACAGTAAGAATCTCTCTTACACACTAACAACTTCTCTGTACTGTAATCAACACTTCTAACCTTTACATAACTCAAAACATGATCATTGGCATAAATGATAACCCGTAAACATATATCTGACATTTAAACACACACCGTCGCTGAATCCAACCCCTTTTGCTTCAACTCAAAAGCACCCAATTATTGAATACAAAGTGTGTTACGATTCTTCAAACTTTACATCTGATGCTCTTAGCATCAGTTAATGTTAAGGATAAATTTTACCATAGTCATTCATAAAATGATTCATTTTTGTTTAGTTAACTCATCTTTTTAGGACATGCAGAAATCATCTATAATTATTTCAACACTCTAGATTCCCCAAGGCTCGTACAAATAACAGCACTGCGGCGACCATAAACCCTACCCCCTTCCCATTTAAAAGAGCTGTATGTTTTTCCAGATCTCGTGCATGCTACTATTATTCACTTACGTTAAAATCCTAGAGTAATTTATATAACTTTAGAGTTTTCCCCACATGTCATAGCAGAAATACTTTCGTTGACTTTTCCCATTCACAAATTTATTCGAACAAAAATAAGAACGTTATGCACAATTAGGATGATTAATACTTATGCGTACGACAGGAGCGCTGTCTTTCGCCTGACAAAGAAACATCTAACTAATGTTACTCCGGTAAATATTTCTATTCAGCTCCAAATCTCCCTTAGGCATATCATCCCCATTAAGCCAACTTCTCTAATTAAATACTTGACACATAAAATCAACATACATGCCCATTATATGTTGAACTAGACAAACGTAAACATACATTTGGAATCAAATGGAACGATATCCATCTGATATAATAGAATCTTCTGTAACGTTTCTTTTCTTCTTTTGTCTCACCTTCGTCAGTGTCCATCAGTCAGCGCACACGGGCCAAACGAGGTTGTGATTGTGCAGTACACTTATGCACCGCATGGCGTAGGCCGCTCTGTTGTCGAGAGTTGCCCTTTGTCCGAAAACTTTCATTCTGAATTCTGATCTGAATTCACTTTATCACCTCCTCCCTTTCAGTCATGATAATACAACATGACTAAAAAACGAGAAAGTGATTCAGTGTCATCACAGGAGCCCACAGGCCTCTGCAAGGCAGAAACTTGCGATTCGCCGCGTTGCGAGCTTGTAGATCAGCTCTGTCGAGCCGCTGAATGGAACGAAGCCACGACGCCTCGCCGCCGGCGCCTGTCGAGTCGAGACGCGCCGTGAAGAGTCAACGAAGTGGCCAGGCCATCGCCTCCCTTCGATCGCCGCTCGACGCCCTCGGGCCGGGGCACGCTGTGCTCCGTAGCACCCCTCTCCCCGCCGTCCAGCCGCCGAGCATCGCCCTCTGGTCACGATCGCCGAGAGCATCACGCCGTTGCCCATCGCCGCTCCTCGGTGCAGGCCGCCTCCGTCGTGGTGGTGATGAAACCGCGCCGGGCAGGCCGTCCCTGTTGCGGCGGTGATCGCCGTGTTGAACCCCGTCAGTTCGACTGCAGCGCCGTCGTCGTTCTCCTCCGTCCAAAAAATTGCCGACCGAAATATCTATTAGACTGAATTGTCAATTGTCCACTGGTTCTCTCGCCTGACGCAAAAAATGCATCATCGCGACCGGGTAATCGCACCACTTTGAAGAATCTGTTCTAACATCAAAGGCCCATACACAGACCTTTAGATACTTAGACTAGAAAATACTCAGGCAAAAATACGGAGCATGAAGTCAACAGCAGAGACAGGCAGATGAAGGTTCCGGAGTTCCATTTTATTTGCAGAGTTCAAGACATCATTCACAGCCATGGGCCTGGCCCACCCGCCTCACGGCGTGTGAGCCACTGAACTAACTGTTACAAACATTCTCAGTAGACCTTATACAAAGGGAAGAATGCAAAGTTGGTCCCAACCCCCCTATACCAAATTGTCAAACATGTCTAAATAAGGTGTTGGTCACCAGGAAGCAAGCACAGAACAGTAGGTGTCCTGAAGGCCTGGCCGTTTACTATCAGCAAGCCAGATCTTTAGGGTCCCCCCTGCAGCTGCCCATGCATTCCTGTCTAAACACGTCATGTCACTCTCTCAATGAGAGACAAAGATCCAGGTTTACACTTTAGTTTAAAACATGGTTCTCTATGCTATATTAATGTGCATTGTGATTTCCAGATACATCACGAGCACTGTGGTCGCTCCGCTCCATTGTCTCAGCTCAAAGCCTCCAGTGGCCAGTGTGTCTCTCAGCTTGTCTACCAGGCTCTTTGCCTCCTTATTGTCAACGTAGAATGACTTCCAGACAGTCTCTCTGTCATCACTAGAATGACTTCCAGACAGCCTCTCTGATGTCATCACTAGAATCACTTCCAGACAGCCTCTCTGATGTCATCACTAGAATCACTTCCAGACAGCCTCTCTGATGTCATCTGCTGCCATGGTAACCATTAGTTGATGTTGATGCTGCTGCCATGGTAACCATTAGTTGATGTTGATGCTGCTGTCATGGTAATCGGAGGCAGATACGTCTTTCCTCAATCAGAGGATTATCTTTTATTTCTCGACAGAAACCTAATAACATCCCCAGCAGGAATCTGGGCAACTCTCTTCACAGCAACACGTGTATCCTCATGAAGCCATCCCAGCCAATAGCCGGGCACCCTAGAACCCTCCCTATGATTGGCCACTAATCACACATTGAAATAATATCTCTATAATATTTTGAGTAGCGTTTCATGCATTTTGAACCTCCAGTAGATCACCCAATACAGTTTAAACATCCAGTAGATCACCCAATACAGTTTACAGTTTGAACCTCCAGTAGATCACCCAATACAGTTTAAACATCCAGTAGATCACCCAATACAGTTTACAGTTTAAACATCCAGTAGATCACCCAATACAGTTTACAGTTTAAACATCCAGTAGATCACCCAATACAGTTTACAGTTTAAACATCCAGTAGATCACCCAATACAGTTTAAACATCCAGTAGATCACCCAATACAGTTTAAACATCCACTAGATCACACAATACAGTTTAAACATCCAGTAGATCACCCAAAACAGTTTTCGAAAACACAACTCGTCATATTTTAGTAACCAAAGAGCTTTAGCTCGTCGACGTGACTCCGTCATGACAAAATAGGCCTTAACAAAATGTCGGCATCTCTCACTGATAGAAGGACCACATTCTGTAACACACACACTTAATGATGTCATCTACAATGATGTCATCTATAATGATGTCATTCTATAACACACACTTAATGATGTCATCTATAATGATGTCATTCTATAACACACACTTAATGATGTCATCTATAATGATGTCATTCTATAACACACACTTAATGATGTCATCTATAATGATGTCATTCTATAACACACACTTAATGATGTCATCTATAATGATGTCATTCTATAACACACACTTAATGATGTCATCTATAATGATGTCATTCTATAACACACACTTGATGTCATCGATAATGATGTCATTCTATAACACACACTTAATGATGTCATCTATAATGATGTCATTATATAACACACACTTAATGATGTCATCTATAATGATGTCATTCTATAACACATACTTAATGATGTCATCTATAATGATGTCATTCTATAACACATACTTAATGATGTCATCTATAATGATGTAATTCTATAACACATACTTAATGATGTCATCTATAATGTCATTCTATAACACACCCTTAATGATGTAATCTTGTCTTTGGTCATTTAGAAGCTCTTGCTCTGTGTAAACAAGAGCTCAAGTCTAATCAGAGGCAGAAGATTCAGCGTTTGAATCACTGGATCTCAAAAGAAGGACCAACCCCACTCACAGAGGTCTACAACACAGTGGGAGCCAGTGGACAGGTCAATAAAGAACACGAGATCAGGCAGATTGAATTGGCATACAGCCAAACAGCTGGACCAGAAACACCAATCAACATGGACGACATAGTGGAACCTTCACTTGGACAAAGTGAACCCATCAAAACAGTGATGATGAAGGGAGCGGCCGGCATTGGTAAATCAGTACAAGTTCAGAAGTTCACTCAGAACTGGGCAGAAGACAAAGCCAACCAGCATGTCGACTTTGTGTTTTCATTCAATTTCCGAGAGTTGAATTTGGAGATGAAGGAGAACAACAAGTACAGCATGGAGGGACTTCTTCATCACTTCTTTAGTGAAACCAAGAAGATAAAGATCTGCACCTTCCACGAGTGCAACATTGTGTTCATCCTGGATGGACTGGATGAATCGAATCCAGCTCTAGATTTCCCGAACACTGTGAAATGGACTGATCCGTTGAAGCCGACCACAGTGCACGTCCTCCTGACGAACCTCATCAGGGGGTACTTGCTTCCAAAAGCTAAAATCTGGATAACCACACGACCTGCAGCCGCCGGCCAGATCCCGTCTGTTGACAGGGTGACAGAGGTGAGAGGGTTCAAAGACCCACAGAAGAAGGAGTACTTCTTCAAGAGATTCCCTGATGAGCAGCTGGCCATTCAAATCTACTCTCACATCGAGACATCCCGAAGCGTCCACATGATGTGTCACATCCCGGCCTTCTGTTGGATCACTTCTAACGTTATGGAAAAAATTGTGAGCACAAAGGAGAAAGGAGCGCTGCCAAAGACCCAGATCGCCATGTACCTCCACTTCATTGAGATGCAGTCCTTATGCAAGAATAGCAAGTATCCTGACAGGAAACAGTATGATGTCATTCTGTCTCTGGGGAAACTGGCTTTTGAAGGGCTGATGAAAGGCAACCTGATCTTCAAGGAAGAACACCTGACAGCGTCTCGCATTGATATCAGCGACGCAGCAGTGTACTCAGGACTGTTTGGAGAGGTGAGCGGAACGTACAGGGACAAGATGTTCTCCTTTGTCCATCTGAGTGTTCAGGAGTTTCTGGCTGCCCTCCACGTCTTCATCACTTTCATCAACAGTGGTGACAACCTACTCTCAACCTCCATGATGCCCAAGCTTTTCAAAACCAAGATTCATCACCTCTACCAAAGTGCTGTAGACGAGGCCTTAAAGAGTCCAAATGGACACCTGGACTTGTTCCTGCGTTTCCTGATGGGCCTCTCTTTGGACACCAATCAGAAGTTCGTACAAAAGCTCATCAAAAAAGGGAAAATCTTCCAGACCAATCATAAAACCATCAAATACATCAAGGAGAAGATAAAAAAGAATCCATCTCCAGAGAGAAGCATCAATCTGTTCCACTGTCTGAATGAGCTGAATGATCATTCTCTAGAGGAGGACATCCAACGGTACCTGACGTCAGGACGTCTCTCCACAGACAAGCTCTCTCCTGCTCAGTGGTCAGCTATGGTCTTCGTGTTGCTGTCTTCAGGAAAGGAGCTGGACGTGTTTGACCTGAAGAAGTACTCTGCTTCAGAGGAGGCTCTTCTGGGGTGTCTGCCCGTGATCAAAGCCTCCAAGAAAGCTCTGTAGGTTCACTGATAACTGGATACATTTCAAATATTATTTGATCTTTATTTAACATCAAATCTAATACATGCACCACTATTGTTTCTTCAGGCTGAGTGGCTGCAACCTGTCGGAGAGATGCTGTCAGGAGTTATCGTCAGCTCTCAGCTCCAGCTCTAGTTGGAGAGAAGTTGACTTGAGCAATAACGACCTTCAGGACTCTGGAGTCAACCTTCTGGCAGAGGGACTGGGGAGTCCAAACTGCATGTTGGAGACTCTCAAGTCAGTATAACTGTGTTTAAATAAGTTTCTAAATTCAATGGATGTGTGTGTGTGTGTGTGTGTGTGTGTGTGTGTGTGTGTGTGTGTGTGTGTGTGTGTGTGTGTGTGTGTGTGTGTGTGTGTGTGTGTGTGTGTGTGTGTGTGTGTGTGTGTGTGTGTGTGTGTGTGTGATCTTTATTTAACATGAAATCTAATACATGCACCACTATTGTTTCTTCAGGCTGAGTGGCTGCAACCTGTCGGAGAGATGCTGTCAGGAGTTATCGTCAGCTCTCAGCTCCAGCTCTAGCCTGAGAGAAATTGACTTGAGCAATAACGACCTTCAGGACTCTGGAGTCAACCTTCTGGCAGAGGGACTTGGGAGTCCAAACTGCATGTTGGAGACTCTCAAGTCAGTATGCCTGAACCTGGGTTCAACTGTGTTAAAATAAAACAAAAGGTTTTAAAATCAATGGAACAAAATATAACATTGTGAAACTCTCTCTATGCGTGTGTGTGTGCGCGCGTGTGTGTGCAGTTTGTCAGGATGTCTGGTCACAGAGAAAGGCTGTTCTTCTCTGACCTCAGCTCTGCGCTCCAACCCTTCCCATTTGAGAGAGTTGAACTTGACCTTCAATCATCCAGGAGAATCAGGCGAAGCGATGCTCTCTGCTGTTGTGAAGGATCCACGCTACAGACTGGACGCTCTTAGGTACGAGAGACTTGGTGCGTGCGTGCGTGCGTGCGTGCGTGTGTGCGCGCGCGTGCGCGCGCATGCGCGCTTGCGCACGTGTGTGTAAGAGACAAAGACCAAACACAACATTTTGGTCGGAACAATGTTCTCAATCATTCTGTGATGCTGTTCTGTATTATTTAATGTTTAATGGTGTAAAATCATAGTTTCTATTATCATAGAGAATATTGGCTTTGTCTCTCCTCCAACTCCAGTGTGGACTACAGTGGAGAGTGTTGGCTGACACCAGGTCTGAGGAAGAGAATGACGTGTAAGTTTATATTCTGTTTCATTCATTATTACTGTACTTTTATTAAGGTTATTGTAGCTGTTAATTTGTATTGGGGGGGTGGGGGGACCACTGATTTAGATGAGCAGCTCATATCCACAGTATGTGACATCATTATTAACTGAAAAAAGATGATAATAACCATAACGTGTAGGCCACGTTATATTTATGGGGGATATATATATAAGTCCCCAAAACATTTAGGCCGTGAACCCCCTGTTACCTCCTGGCCTAGCTGATGTACCCCCAACGCTCAGTCTCGTTGTATTTGGACGAAAATTATATATTTTTTAATATGATTATGGCAAATAATCCCAGAATGTCACTGCACTGAGAGACATGCAGCTGCTCTATACATCTCCTTACAACAGTGTTTTACTGCTCTATACATCTCCTTACAACAGTGTGTTACTGACTATACATCTCCTTACAACAGTGTTTTACTGACGATACATCTCCTTACAACAGTGTTTTACTGACTATACATCTCCTTACAACAGTGTGTTACTGACTATACATCTCCTTACAACAGTGTGTTACTGACTATACATCTCCTTACAACAGTGTTTTACTGCTCTATACATCTCCTTACAACAGTGTTTTACTGATCTATACATCTCCTTACAACAGTGTTTTACTGCTCTATACATCTCCTTACAACAGTGTTTTACTGACTCTATACATCTCCTTACAACAGTGTTTTACTGACTCTATACATCTCCTTACAACAGTGTTTTACTGCTCTATACATCTCCTTACAACAGTGGTTTACTGACTATACATCTCCTTACAACAGTGGTTTACTGACTATACATCTCCTTACAACAGTGTTTTACTGCTCTATACATATCCTTACAACAGTGTTTTACTGCTCTATACATCTCCTTACAACAGTGTTTTACTGCTCTATACATCTCCTTACAACAGTGTTTTACTGCTCTATACATCTCATTACAACAGTGTTTTACTGACTCTATACATCTCATTACAACAGTGTTTTACTGACTCTATACATCTCATTACAACAGTGTTTTACTGGTCTATACATCTCATTACAACAGTGTTTTACTGACTCTATACATCTCATTACAACAGTGTTTTACTGACTCTATACATCTCATTACAACAGTGTTTTACTGACTCTATACATCTCATTACAACAGTGTTTTACTGACTCTATACATCTCATTACAACAGTGTTTTACTGACTCTATACATCTCCTTACAACAGTGTTTTACTGCTCTATACATCTCCTTACAACAGTGTTTTACTGCTCTATACATCTCATTACAACAGTGTTTTACTGCTCTATACATCTCATTACAACAGTGTTTTACTGACTCTATACATCTCATTACAACAGTGTTTTACTGACTCTATACATCTCATTACAACAGTGTTTTACTGACTCTATACATCTCATTACAACAGTGTTTTACTGACTATACATCTCCTTACAACAGTGTTTTACTGACTCTATACATCTCCTTACAACAGTGTTTTACTGACTCTATACATCTCATTGCAACAGTGTTTTACTGACTCTATACATCTCATTACAACAGTGTTTTACTGACTATACATCTCCTTACAACAGTGTTTTACTGACTCTATACATCTCCTTACAACAGTGTTTTACTGCTCTATACATCTCCTTACAACAGTGTTTTACTGCTCTATACATCTCATTACAACAGTGTTTTACTGCTCTATACATCTCCTTACAACAGTGTTTTACTGCTCTATACATCTCCTTACAACAGTGTTTTACTAACTATACATCTCCTTACAACAGTGTTTTACTCACTCTATACATCTCCTTACAACAGTGTTTTACTGCTCTATACATATCCTTACAACAGTGTTTACTGACTATACATCTTACAACAGTGTTTTACTGCTCTATACATCTCCTTACAACAGTGTTTTACTGCTCTATACATCTCCTTACAACAGTGTTTTACTGACTATACATCTCCTTACAACAGTGTTTTACTGCTCTATACATCTCCTTACAACAGTGTTTTACTGCTCTCTACATATCCTTACAACAGTGTTTTACTGACTCTATACATCTCCTTACAACAGTGTTTTACTGCTCTATACATCTCATTACAACAGTGTTTTACTGCTCTATACATATCCTTACAATAGTGTTTTACTGACTCTATACATATCCTTACAACAGTGTTTTACTGACTCTATACATCTCCTTACAACAGTGTTTTACTGACTCTATACATCTCCTTACAACAGTGTTTTACTGCTCTATACATATCCTTACAACAGTGTTTTACTGACTATACATCTCCTTACAACAGTGTTTTACTGACTCTATACACCTCCTTACAACAGTGTTTTACTGAATATACATCTCCTTACAACAGTGTTTTACTGCTCTATACATATCCTTACAACAGTGTTTTACTGCTCTATACATATCCTTACAACAGTGTTTTACTGACTCTATACATCTCCTTACAACAGTGTTTTACTGACTATACATCTCCTTACAACAGTGTTTTACTGCTCTATACATCTCCTTACAACAGTGTTTTACTGACTCTATACATCACCATAGAGTTATAAAGGACAGGGAGTTAACCGCATGCGACAGTGGGTCACTGTATTCAAAAATAGCAGATTTACAAGCTCGTAGCACGGCACTCAGAGCCGCGCTACGAGCTTGTAGATTTATTTATCAACAGCTAAAGATTAAAATAATGGTCAATGTGGTTAAAAGCTAAGGTGACACAGATGACACGTCATCACGCAGCACGTTTACATTCAAAGGAAGTCATTACAATTTGGATTTTTGATATAAAAATACACAAACAATGAAATGTTCCCATTGTTTTGGCATCTATTGTTAGGTATGTCCATATGACGACCACGGATATGCTCTAAATGTATGAAAAACGTGTCTTTAAGAACAATGTAGGTCAGGATGTTATAAAACATGGAATATAAATTAAAAACAATGAAGGATGGAAAAATGTATGTACCGTTATGTAATTGGCCGTCGGCCCCCATCTGAAAATAAGTTGTTCCATGGACCCCCCAGAAGCAAAGATTTGAATTAAAAACGGTCACTGTGAAAGAAGATATATATATATAAGATTTGTGTTGACTAGGTCTTAATAAACACGACGTTTATTCAGTTGTAGATCACTTTATTCACCGTTCACTGACTCGACATGTAAACGCTGTTCCCTCCACAATTCACATCTGATTACCTGCGCCCACTGCGCATGCGTATCTCCCTCAGAGGGTACATTACCGTAAAGGAGTACTGTCGTAAAGTGGAACACAAGTTAACAATCTCCCTCTTCTTTCTTTAAAATAAAAAAGTGCAAAGAGGAAAAGTGCATTTCAATAATATAATATAGCTGCAAGCAGCGATAAAGCGGGACCAAGATAGAAGAAGAACAATGCGCAATAAGAACAACATGCACAAATGAGACCGACGAGCCGAGTTGTCGGTACCGGGATTTGAACTCGCAACCTTGTGGACCGAAGGCGGGAGCTCTACTGACT
>NW_027637198.1:70000-162000 GCF_951216825.1 Electrona antarctica
ATGGATGCCAAAATACAAACATCAAACATAACATCAGGCCTGGTTTGCCTTGCAACCCAAAGAATTTGTCCTATTTTCGATCTCAGCTGCTCTCTTTCTGTTTCACTAAGAGCTGAATCTCTTTGTATAGCACGTGCTGGCTGCATATTAATGAGTTGCATGTTGTCAATATAGCTCTGCTGATGCAACTCTATTACACCATTTATAGTGACTATATCCAATCCCACATAGCAGAAATTCTCATGTTCCTCGCGTCCCACATGGAACGCAGACTTCAGTCGAGGAATCACATCAGTTACAAAATGTTGAGAGCCAGCCCAGAGAAAATCATCCACATGACATGCCAGTACACCTTTAACTTTGCATTGGTCATCTAACCAATAAAAGACTGCAGGATCCACTTGTGACACTTTACCACCCGTGCTAAGCATGATTTCTTTCACTCTATTATACCAATAAAGTGATGCATCAGCAAGACCATATACACATTTTTTTAGTTTCCATAGAATCCCTTTTCTGTTCGCTTCTGGGGGTGGGCGGACAAGAATGTCCCTTGACAACTCCATGCCTTGCAAAAAGGCAGATTTGATGTCCGATTTTGGCAAATCACTGCTAGCAATAACCTCAGGGATTCAGAGGCACAGGTTGGTGAATCTTTCTGCAGCTGTTGGATATTAAACTCCTCAAAACCCCTGGCTACAAGCCTAGCTTTAGGTACAATACCCTTGTCAGTTTATTTTAGACTACAGACTAGGGCATTCATCAAAAAATCGATTTATCGATTTATCGATTCCATTAACACGAGTCGACTCCCACCAGCCCGAGTCGAAAGTTGATCTTGGGGAGAAAAAAAAAAAAAAAAAAAAGTTCAACTTTTTTTTTTTTTCCCTCCCCTTTTTTCATGCGATTGTGTGTGGGACACGGAATGCAAAACCTGATTGGCTTACCCTGATAGTGTGTCCTACTGGCTTTACCAATAATCACCTCATGCGTAAACACACAGGGCGGTACTTAGCACGGTGGAGGGAAAAATAAGGAGAAAGGTGTCAAGAAGAAAACAACAATGGCGGAGATAGATGATTCAGCAGGTGAAACCGCGCAGACCCCGACAAATAAACAGCACAGCCACAGGTCACACGTGTGGAAGTACTTCAATCTAGATGAAGAAAAACAAACCGTGTCCTGTACACTCTGTAAGCAGACCTACTCCTACCACAAGAACACAAGCGCTATGATCGGCCATCTCAAAAACAAGCATCCCGGTAAGGGTGACGGGAGTGCTGATAGTCGCCCAGTGCAGACGTCCATGAGCAGCTACGCCAAAAAGCCTCTATCAGACCAAAGAAAACGGCAAATCACAGGTTTAATTATGGATGTAATCGTCCAAGACACCAGGCCTTTATGTATAGCGCAAGGGAGAGGCTTCAAAGCGATGCTGACATTTTTTGAACCGGAATACACAGCCCCGTGCCACAAAACTCTGTGGGCTAATATCAACCGAGAGAGTGACACCGTGCGAGCCAGCCTTAAACAGGAGATGCAAGGCAGGAGTGTGTCGCTAACAACGGACCTGTGGACGTCCTCAACCATGGAGCCCTACATCACGTTAACGGCCCATTACATTACAGATGAGTGGACCATGGCAGCCAGAGTCCTGACTACCTCCCTCATGACAGAGCGACACACAGCTGCCAACATATCTGCTCGTCTGTCTGCAATAATCAAAGAGTGGGACATACAGGCGTTTTGTACGGTGCATGATAATGCCTCAAATATGAACCTGGCCTTGGAGATGTGTGAGCTGTCGCCAACAGACCTCGGATGTTCAGGGCACACTCTACAGTTGGCAATAAAAGCTGGATTAGTCCTACCTGAAATCGCCAAATCCGTGGATCTGGCCAAACGCGTCGTGAGTCATTTTCGCCACTCATCGGCGGCAACTTGCGCTCTGAAGGCAAAACAGCATGACCTCAAAATGAAGAAAAATAAACTCCAAAATGATTGTGCGGTTAGGTGGAACTCCACTTTCATGATGCTTGAACGCTTACACGAGCAAAGGATCCCCGTCCAGGCTGTCCTGGCAGATGAGTCCGTGACAAAGCCAAGCCAAGCCAAGGCCCTCGCGGTGCGAGCGTCACATTGGGAGCTGATAGAGCAACTCATTCCTGTGTTATCTCCCCTGGCAAAGGCTACCAAACTGATGTGTGGCGAGTTGCATGTTGGCCTGTCCTTCATCTATCCCGCGATTTTCAACACCGTCAACAAAACCCTCTGTGTCAAGAAAGAGGACCTGGGTGCGATCCGCCTCTTCAAAACCACTGTGAAAAAACAACTGGTAACTCGCTTCAAACTCGAGTCCGATGGCCTGGCAGAGTCAATTCCCATCATTGCCTGTCAGTTAGATCCCCGCTTCCACCATCTGCAGTTCCTCCCAGACAGCAAGAGAGATGACGCCCGCGACCACCTGCATCAGCTGCTGCGAGACGAGGAGGCCGCCGCCGAGCCGCATGCTGCCGCAGGTAATGTTATAATAGGCCTTAAAGTGCAGTCTAATAAGTCTATTATTATTATTTATTTCGTTATTTTTTTAACTATAATAATAATTATCTTGGTGACTATGGAAATGTAGGCCCAATCCTTTATACAATTTGGCTGCAATTATTCTTGCATGTGGTTATGTAAAAGTAAACTAATCAGCGTTATTCATTTTCATTGCAGGTGAAAATGATGATGATGATGACGAGGGCGATATGCAAGCTGAAGATGGGGATGTTACGCGCCCGGTGATGAAAAAATCCAGACTGGAAAGTGACTTTGAGGAACTTTTCGGTCCATCCTATGAAAGCGGGAAGAATGAGGGTTGCGGTCGCGCCACTCCAGCCGAGGAGATACGGGATTACTTTGCTACACGTCACATTCCTACAATGGATAACCCTCTTAAGTGGTGGTCCCGAAACCAGGAGCAGTTCCCTCGATTAGCCAAACTGGCTCATCGTTACCTGGCTGTGCCAGCTACCAGCACCCCCAGTGAGAGGGTGTTCTCTCTGGCCGGGAATACAATCACCCGACAGCGGTCTAGCCTTCATCCAGAACACGTGGATACCCTCATCTTCCTCCATGAGAATCAGAAGGACAAGGCCAAGATCGTGAAAGAGGACAGCAGCGACGAGGAGGAATAGAATTAATATAGGCCTTATTATTTTCCGTTTTATTGGGATTACTTTATTTTCGTTTTATTTCAAAAGGATATCTGGGTGAGTTTTGGTTAATATTTGTTTAAGTTGTCTTTTGAGAGTGCAGTGCAGTCAGCGTGTTTAAAAAAAAAAGTTGGTGTGGCTTTAGCCTACATTTCGTTTTTTTATTGTAATAAGCTGACGTCTTTTGTGTCGTGCATGCAGCAATGTGGTCTGGTTTATGACTGTCTGACTGACTAATGATGCGCTCTGCCTCTAATTGGCATTATTGTCTGTCAAGCCAACTCACGTTTGTTTTGGGTTAAACCCTGGATTTCCGATGACATTTCACAATGAAAATAACTGGCCGTAGTATTTGGTTGTTGTTATATTGTTATGGTTAAAAAAAAAAGAAAAGTGCATGTGATTGTATGTTGCAAAGACACAGATATCTTTAAATAAATACAAGTTGCTCAAGTTGGACAGCAGTGTGTCAAGTGTGGTTTTTCTCCGCGGCCTTCCCGTGGACTCGCGGACTCGCGCCCCCCCCCCCCCCCCCCCCCCCCCCCCCCCCCGTCGCATAAAACGATAAATCGATACGACTTCGACTTTACTGTCTGACAAGTCGACTGGGAAAAATCTCAAGTCGTTAATGCCCTACTACAGACCCAACGGGTGGAAACACATTTTCGGCCTGCATCTTCAACTTCTTCAAAAACATCATTATTGATCCAGTTATCAATCTCTACTTGTTTGGCTTCATCAAATGATATGTCTTTTGTTATAAGTACATCAGCATCCCTGACTTCTGAATTGGATTCAATGCTGAGACTATTCACACGTGACAGATCAACTGCCTCCTTTTGACCATGACCCCCATCATTTTCAATAAATTGCAGGTTATACCAATTTGTGTACCCTCCTGTGGCTTTCCCTGCCCTATTTAGGACTTTAGCTCTACATGGAACACTTTCACCTCTTTTCATAAAAGTTACAGTCTGTCCTGTTTTTACATTGACACTTGCAGAAATAACAGGGTTATCATCACAGACATTGTGCTCCATTTCAGTTTGTGTCACATCATTTTGAGTCACTAATGTATGTGCTCCCTCTCCTGCATTGGACTCCCTGTCACTTTCCTGTTCAGTAAATGAACTACCCGTGGCTCTGTTCACTAAATCTGTATTTTCACCATCTGCTGCTTGGTTCTGTACCATCGTCTCACTGTTTGTGTCAGTAAGAACCTCATCTTGAACACGTGTGTGTACCTTATTAAGCCTTAAATGGTGTACTCTAACAAGGATACCACCATGTCTTACAAATACAACAGCCCCATCCTGACCAATAACCACCCCTGGTCCCTTCCACTCTGTACTGTCAGCACGTTTGTAATAGACTTTGTCTCCCGTCTCATATTTTTCACCTGTGGGTCTGAGCTGCTTATGTAGTGCTCTCCTTATCCTCTCTGAACATTCAGCTTCAGTGAAAGCTTTCCTAGAAGCATGCAACGCTGATATGTGTTGTCCTACCCTTGCACTTACTGTAGTGCCTTCCAGTGCAGGCAGTTTATCAAATACAGATGGAAGATTAGGATTTTGACCAAATACCAGTTGATGAGGGCTATAACCATGAACACTGTGCATACAGTTCTTAGCCATAAGAGCCCAGTCTAGGGCAGTGTGCCAGTCACATCCGTTTTCCTGTCTCACCTTCAGAAGGATGTCAGTGAGAGTCTGATTATGTCTTTCCAACAGCCCGTTGCTCCAGGCACTGTATCCTGCTGTCGTCCTCGTCTCGATGTTGAAGTTTTCTGCCATGTCCCTGAACTCTGCATTATTGAACTCGCCGCCGTTGTCGCTGTACAGAATCCGAGGGGGACCGTGAACACTTATCCATGTGTGGATGAGGGAGTTGACTATTTCAGAGGCTTTCTTTGTTTTCACAATACTTCCTGCGCTGAAGCGTGTGAATTGGTCAATCACATGTAGATACCATACTCCTGGTTCCAACTCGTGCAGGTCCACCGCCACCGTTTCATTATACTCTGACGCTAGAGGCAGACCAACAGCTGGCTTCGGCTTCGCTTTGCAGTATCTCTGACATATGTCACAATCATGTACTATTTGTTGCAAAATAGTGAGGCATTCCTTGTCTTTGTTTCCCGAGCTCTGGATTAGCCTCTGCAGCCTGTCTGCAGATGCGTGGCCAAACTGTTTGTGTAGCTTGAGAAGGACTTTGCGCTTTTCGGCTGAAGACATGTTTTCCGTCACAGTCAGGACTTCATCTTCAGCTGTCGCTGCGAGTATCACGTCATCTTTCATTCGCCGTGTTGTGTTGTCATTGTCTCTTATGTCCACACAGTAGTGTCCTGAGCTAGTGAACTCAAGAGGAATCTGCTGCTTAAACATTACTGCTCTGTCATTCTCCATGTCTAAAACTGTTCCTGCCTTCTTCAGTGAAGATTTACTCAGTAACAGTGGAATGTCAGCGTTGACCACTTCTGTCTCAATGTGACATTTTGTGTGTCCTATTTTGGCCGGTAGTTTCACTCTTCTGGTGGAATATACCACGTTGCCATCTCCAAAACGAAATGGTCTGGAACTGGAATTTTCTGTCTTCATCATTTTGTCTGCCTGCTCTTGACTAAGTCCATTAACATAACTGTCAAGCCATTTCTCCCCACATACAGTACGAGTGCATGCAGTGTCTATGATGGCGGATCCCACTGATTCAGTTATGAAAATCTCTGCGTCAGACATGGGGTTATTTGTCAACAACGTGATGTTAACTTCATCTACATTTTCGTCTTCAGTTAATCTTACTTGTTCGTTCTTCTTGTGGGGACAGTCCTTGGCCCAATGAAATGTGCTTTGACACACAGCACATCTTGACCGTTTACCGAACTTATCCAATGGGTTGGTGCCCGGCAACAATGTCCTTTCACTCCTTTGTTGAAATGTCGTGTTCCGTCTTCCTTGTCCTTGTCGTTGTCGTTGTTCAGTGAAGAAAGCTGCATCCTGGTTTAGATGTATATATTATATATATAATATTTGAGTTAAAATGTTTGCTGTGAAAGAATATATAAAAGATTTGCATTTTTCACGATTTAAAAACATAGCAGATCCACAAGCTCATAGATCTGCTATTTCTCAACAGCTAAAGTTTAAATAATGGTTAAAGTGGTTAAAGGTCTACGAGCTTGTAGATCTGCTATTTCTCAACACTTGACTTACTTAAGCCCTTTGCTCCTCTAGGGTGCATAGGCCGTTGACAAAATCCTCTTTCACTCGGCTTTTAGCCGTTCTTTCTAGATCTCCCCCAGTTGAGCCCACTCTCTGCCATTTCTGCCTCGATGCTCCTTCTCCAGCTGTTCCTGGGGCGACCTCGTTTCCTTTTCCCCTGGGGGTTCCATTTCAGGGCTTGTCGGGTGATATTTGTCGCAGGTTTTCTGAGGGTGTGTGCGTCCAATCCAACTCCACTTTCTTTTTCGGATCTGTAGATCAAATGGGATCCTGGTGTTTTCAACAGGTCCACATTTGCTAACTTTGTCCCTCCACCAGATGTGTAGAATTCTCCTGAGGCACCATGTGCCACCATGTGTTGGTGAATGTTTGCAGCCTGTGTGTTGTGAGTTTTGTTGTTCTCCAAGTCTCCATACAGCAATTTTTCAAAGATAGCAGATCTACAAGCTCGTAGCGCGGTACAAATGTCTTCTAAATCCAACAGTTTTATGAAAAACCTTAATGTTTCTATATCAGAACTATTTAATGTCATCTGAAAATGTGTTGTTCCAGGGACAGAACGAATATTCAAAGATTTGCACACGATTTTCCAAAATAGCAGATCTACAAGCTCATAGAGCTACGAGCTGTAGATTTAGTCGACTAAAATATGATATTCAGTTAACTAAAACTAAACTAACACTAAGACATTCAGGTGACTAAATTATGACTAAAACTAAATTACATTTTATTGAAAAGACTATGACTAAAACTAAGTCAAAATTGGCTGTCAAAACACTGATGCATGCATACACACGCACACACACACGGACACATGCACGCACGCACACATAAATGCACGCACACATAAATGAATGCACGCAAACACACAACGTTCGCTGTGAAATAATATATATTCAAAGATTTGCACCACATTTTCACAATTTTTCATAGATAGCAGATCTACAAGCTCGTAGCGCGGCACTCGTACAAGCTTGTAGATCTATTTATCAACAGCTAAAGTTTAAAATAATGGTCAATGTGGTTAAAAGCTAAGGTGACACAGATGACACGTCATCACGCAGCACGTTTACATTCAAAGGAAGTCATTACAATTTGGATTTTTATGGACTTTTGATATAAAAATACACAGACATTGAAATGTTCCCATTGTTTTGTCATCTATTGTTAGGTATGTCCATATGACGACCACGGATATGCTCTAATGTGTGGAAAACGTATTTTTCATTTCATAGGTCTTTAAGAACATTTTGATGCCACGGTAATAACTCGACGAAAGAAAACACTTTGAAACACAATTAATTATCTTCAGTCAATAGGGCATGCAAGCATGCACGCACGCACGCACGCACGCACGCACGCACGCACGCACAACACATGAAGGCAACGCAAATCAGCTGTAGATTTAGTCGACTAAAATGATACACACGCACACACACACACAGACGCACACGCGCACACACATGCATGCGCCCACACGCATGCATACGCACACGCACAGTCACACACGCACGCACGCACGCACGCACGCACACACGCACGCGCAGGGACACATGCAGGCATACACTGCATGTGTGCGTGTGTGTGTGTGCGCACACACACGCACAAGACAGACAGACAGACAGACAGCATGTTTGCTACTACGTAGCTTTCTACCCTACAATGTTTTCAGATACATATTTCAGAGTGATGATTGAGTTTAAAATGAGTAATAACTGTCTGGACGTCACCTTGAATGGGATTAAAAATGGAGTAGTTCTGTAATCAGAACCAGCTGTGTTTGGGTGAACGCGCAGCGATGGGAATCAAACAGGTGAATTAAATCAAAGTTACTTTTTATTAATTTGAGGCTCAACACGTCATCACGCAGTTTTCATTCAAAGGAAGTTATTCAAATTTGATTTTATGGACTTTTGATGTAAAAAAAATACACAAAATTTGGAAATTTCCCATTGTTTTGGCATCTATTGTTAGGTATGTCCATATGACGACCACGGATATGCTCTAAATGTGTGAAAAATATATTTTTCATTTCACTAGGTCTTTAAGAACAATGTACTGCAGGATGTTATAAAACATGGAATATTAAAAAGAAATGCAGGATGGAAAAATGTATGTACCGTATATTGGCCGTCGGCCCCAATCTAAAAATAAGTTGTTCCATGGACCCCCCAGAAGCAAAGATTTGAATTAAAAACGGTCAATGTGAAATAAGATATATACAAGATTTGCACGATGAAAAAAAATAGCAAAAAAACCCATTGTTATAGGTAGGCCTATGCCCATATGACCACAAATATTCTCTAAAAGTGTGAAAAACATATTTCTATTTTTTCTAGAACAATGCAGGATGTTATAAAACATGGAATATAAAAGGACCCCAAACATTTTCTGAAATTGGCCGTGGACTCCCATCTGAAAATATGTTGTTACACGGACCCCCAGAAGCAAATATTTGAGTTAAAAATGTTTGCTGTGAAAGAATATATAAAAGATTTGCATATACGTTTTCACGATTAACAAAAATAGTAGATCCACAAGATCATAGCGCAGCACTCTGTGCCGTGCTATGAGCTTGTAGATCTGCTATTTATCAACAGCTAAAGTTTAAATAATGGTTAAAGTGGTTAAAAGTTAAGGTCTACGAGCTTGTAGATCTATTTCTCAACAGCTAATGTGGTTAAAAGTTAAGGTGACACAGATGTGTTCCAGGTCTTAATGGGTTAACCCATTGAGACCTGAGACCAGATTCTACAAATGTTTTCTAAATCCAACAGTTTTATGAAAAACCTTAATATGTTTCTATATCAGAACTATTTCATGTCAAGGACCCCAAAAACTCTATTGTAATTGGCCTGCGGCCCCATCTGACCCCCATCATCCAGGGACCCCCCCCCCCCCCCCCCCCCAGAAGCAAAGATAGGGTATGAGTAATTTTCTTTGCTGTGAACGAATATTCACTATTTCACAATATTGCACACGATTTTTCCAAAATAGCAGATCTACAAGCTCATAGAGCTTTAAGTCGACTAGCTAGATTTAGTCGACTAAAATCATATGATATTCAGTTAACTAAAACTAAACTAACACTAAGACATTCAGGTGACTAAATGTGACCAAATTTGACTGAGAGACTGCCATTGGATTTTTGTGAGATAGCATTAGCATGTTAGCATTAGCATGTTAGCATGTTAGCATTAGCATGTTAGCATTAAAAGTTTAGCATGTTAGCATTCGCATGTTAGTATTAGCATGTTGGTGGCAACGTAATGCGCAATAAACTTAGACAAAATACCCCATTAGAGACCTGGCTTACCAGGTCAACCAAATGAACCCTTACAGGGTCTGAAAGGCTAAATGTCATCAAATGGTGGTCCGTGGCTCAAATGCTGCACAGACTTGGCGAGCTGCAGGCACCCAGTCAAATTTCTTGAAATTTGTTTCTAGTAATGATTAGTTTCTTGTATTTTCATCATTGTACATGTCTTGTTGCGTTCCAGTGAATGTTGCAACACCATCTGAGACAGGAGGTTTTTCATCCTCACATTGTGGATCAATAGCACCCTCTTCAGGATTCGGCAGCTGGTCAACTGACAAGGTTTTATCCTCGCGTCCTGGATCAATAGCGCCCTCTTCACTGTATGGCAGCATGAGCCAGGCCTCCAGTGGCGATAATCCATTATTGAAGAAGATGTTTCAGAGACTGAAAGGAAAGCAAAGATTGACAGAAGCAGACTGGAGCAGACAAGAAGAACAATGGAGGAGAGAGCAGATGATTGACATGATGGTGGCGTCTGTAGTGATGGAGCCATCTGAGGCAGGAAGTCTCGGGTCACCTGACAAGGTTTCTGATTGGCTGCTGAAGTATCTTGGGCCAATAGCGTCCTCTTCAGGAGCTGCTGTAACGACTGAAGCTCCTCCCCAGCCAATAGCGTCCTCTTCAGGAGCTGCTGTCACGACTGAAGCTCCTCCCCAGCCAATAGCGTCATCTTCAGGAGCTGATGTCACGACTGTAGCTCCTCCCCAGCCAATAGCCTCCTCTTCAGGAGCTGATGTCACGACTGTAGCTCCTCCCCAGCCAATAGTGTCCTCTTCAGGAGCTGACGTCGTGACTGTAGCTCCTTCCCAGCCAATGGCGTCCTCTTCAGGAGCTGACGTCATGACTGTAGCTCCTCCCCAGCCGGTGAGAGATGAAGATTTACTTTGACATCAGTCACAGACATTACCATACATATTATATTATATTATATTATATTATATTATATTATAATCACATTACCATACCAAAGCTCTTTATCCACAGTCTGCAGTTAGATCAATATGACATGTGAGCTTTGTTCTCCGAAAACAAGCTCTTTGCAAGATGTTTAATTAATCTGATATCGTTGTCTATTATTAGGCTATTGGTTCACCAAGTGTGTGTGTCCACAAAGCGCTTGCCTAAAGTTGAGAATATTTCAACTCTGGCTTGGGCGGACACAGACCCTTTACTAGTATGCACACTATGCTTTAAATAAATATTTACAATTGAACTGGGTTTGTGGATTAAGTCACTTTAAAAAAAATGCTGTAGCATTCTGAATTGTCCTTATTTAGACTGGCTGAAAATTCTCTTTTATGATGTTTGCCTCTTCGTTCTTAGGCACCATGTGTAAACATGTCTTCAGAGGAAGAGGAGGAGGATTCTGGTAAGAAAAATACAGTAGATCCAGGGGCGAAACTACATGGCAGTGGGCCCCGGTGCAGATATCTTGCGTAGGCCCCCAAAAATATTCGTGTGGCTTCGGGGGCGGTGGCGGCGATGCGATGCGGGGGAGTGTCGGCGGCGATGCGATGTTATGTGATGCGATCTGACATATACATATTCATTCAATCTGTATGTATGTTTACATCAATTTGCATGTTTCACTTTCAATCAATCTGTATATCTGTAGGACTGCAGGGCTGCAGCCTGCTGCCTGCAGGCTATCAGAAATGACTTTGGACAAACTTTAGTTAAACTTGCAGAGTGACAGATTACTTTACCTGGGTTACATCTTCTGATAGTGCTGACTGCTGACATGATATAATAATCCCATCTAGTGTTTCGTTAGCGCAGCGGAACGTGACAAAATAGTCTACAGTTGAGCTTGTTGTGCTGATGACAGGCACAGGCAGCGCGCCATGAACACAGTATACACACACGTTGAAACAAGGTGGTAAAGATAACAAGGAGTGGACAGTGATGTCACTGTTATGCAACATGGAAGTAGTATGGACTTGAAGCTGTTTATAAACCGATTACATCTGTCACTCTGCAAGTGACATCACTGACTAATCCTTGGTGTTACTCTTCCTGCGGCCGATAGCCCCTGAAACCAGGCTTTCATCGTCCTGACTCTTTTTTTTCTCTTCTTCTTCCCCCTTCATGGGCCCCTTGGCGGCGCTGGGCCCCGGTTGCACCGTCGATATTTATGCTGAGTAGATCATATTGATGTTTTACACTGCAAGCCTCCAAGCTGCCTGTGATACAATAACTGTCCACTGTGTTTATACTGACTATAAGCCTCCAAGCTGCCTGTGATCCACTACTATAATGTGTTTATACTCTCTACAGAAGACTGCATGGACCTGATGAAGATGATGGAGATTGAAACGGGAGAGGAAGGTAAATCATTTAACACTACAATGAACTGTGAGTGTTGGTGTGAATACCACGTGAAGGATGATTAACACACAACTAAACATTTTCTCTTTAATGTTCTTCTGCAGAGCTGAAGAAAACTGATCTGGATGATTATGGTACTGGTAGGAGAGACTTTAATGAATGACTGAATGTAATGTGATATCTACACAATATACTGTAAATCATAAATCTACACGTGGACAAACTGTGGGAATGTATCGCCTCTCTCTAAACGTTGTTCCATTTCACGTCATGACAACGTTTGACTTTGATGACATTTGAAACTCTTCTGTGTCTGTCTACGATTAAGCCCCGTCTCCTGAAACTGAGCTAGTGTAACTGTTGTTTTGTGTCCCTCCAGATGACGTGTACTTGGGATCATGCTGTGAAAAATGCCAACACGTCCAGCAGGTCTGTTTGTTTCTCATTGATTGTTTGATTGAAATAGTTTCAAATTGCAGCCATCCGTGGGGGCTCTTTGAGCACGTTATAATGGGGGCGTTCACCTCCACCATATGTTCTCTCTCTGTTCTCTCCCTGGATTGCATCCAGCTCACTGATGTGCTATCAAAACCAATTGCTTTTAGCTTATTAATTAGATCAGAGATACTCAGGTCCTCTTCTTTATGCATACAGTATGCATGGCTGTTGGTGATCCTTATTGATGTCTGTCTGTCTGTCTGTCTGTCTGTCCGTCCAGAGCTACGGCATTGAGATGATCATCCCTGAGAAACTGTCCAGAGGACGCTTGCAGTGAGTCTGGACATCACTTTGACATCATCTGTTAATCTGTTAATCTGACATCTGTTAAACCCTCATACTAGAGAACCTCACGTCACCTAGCCTGTTTATCTGGTTTCATACTACTATTAACCTCCTCCTAAAAGGAAAGCCTTGTCTGTGTTCCTAAATCGGCCGTGTGATCTGCTCTAGGCGTGGTTTAGACCGAATGGTAAAATCTTATTCCAGTTAGGTAGTTTGTTTTTAGGTAGTTGGTTTTTTGTTTTTAGTCTCGCCAGTCGCTACGCGTTGGAATAAAACATGGATATACCCAACAAACTATTCCAAGAAGTACTTGAAGAAAGTTGTCTCATTCAAACGCCACATCAAGGCTTTCATGGGGCAGGCCCTAAAATGATGATGTCCTTGATCGCTGGGCATTTTAGGTAATACTGATTATACTACAACATGACGTAAATTATCATCTGCTATGAAGTTAAATATTAAATCTCAAATGCATGCAAATCCTGCACATAATTCTACATTCATTCAATTTCATACTGAACTGACTCATGTGTCACTTATGTGGTGTCATAATTCAACATAATGTTGACATGGCACACTGACTAGCAAGAAAATATAAACACAGCACTTCATGTCAAAATGGTTGCAGAGTCCTGCTGTAGATAACTGCCACTAGAGGCCGCTGTCCTCCTGCGTTTCATTATATTCTTGTTACTTATACGACTAGTGTGTGTGTGTGTGTGTGTGTGTGTGTGTGTGTGTGTGTGTGTGTGTGTGTGTGTGTGTGTGTGTGTGTGTGTGTGTGTGTGTGTGTGTGTGTGTGTGTGTGTGTGTGTGTGTGTGTGTGTGTGTGTGTGTGTGTGTGTGTGTGTGTGTGTGTGTGTGTGTGTGTGTGTGTGTGTGTGTGTGTGTGTGTGTGTGTGTGTGCGTGCGTGCGCACATTCCTTAGGGCTCAACTGGAAGGACAGGGCACATATGAGTGTGTGTTGACAGGCTTGATATTCGAGGCATTGGAGCGAGTTCTGGTGGTCTATTCCATCCTGTCCTGGTCCAAGTTCAACAAGTTGGTCCAGAACCCCTGGATGGTTGCTGGGCCCATATTCAACATACAGACCGTCGACAAGGATCCCTCTGCTCTCAAGTCCATCCAGCTCCCTCACTCCCTGTGCCTGGCTGGTGAGAACATTGACTGTACAACTAAACATCTTCCTTGTACAAACCAAATAAGTGCTATTTATGTTACACTATTGTCTGTCTTCAGACTTGTTTGTCCTCCATAAAACTGTCCCTCCATCCGTCCTCCTCCTCACTATCTTCACGGCAGGCCAGGAGAAAGAGAAGGTATTTGGTGTCCTACACGTCACTGGAAAGCACCCCGTCATTGAGACAGTCCAGTACTCTGGTAGTCATCTGAAGTGGTCAGTGTCCTCGCTGTCACCTGTGGGTGCCATCGCCTGTGACTCACAGCAGGATGAACACCACGGATCGGTGCTGGTCTACGAGGATCTGGGCCGTAGCCGTAGTGTCGACACTCACACTTTCCGCATCTACCTCGCCCTCAGCTGCAGCTCATGGCATGAGGTAAGGATGGTACCAAGAAGGAGACAGTTTAGCTTAGCATTTACACAAACATAGTTTGTATATATACATTTATATACATAATAGCCTACATGTGAAACTTTATCACAACTTACATAGCTTTTAAAATAACAACCCAAGGAGCTATGTTGCCCAGCAGGGTTATCTGTTCATACAGATAGTGTACCTCTGGTTTTGACTCATCAGATATGACTCCTCTTTATAAGCAATCTGTCTAGTTGAACTAACAACAGCATCGGATATGACCCCTATTTAGTAGTCTTGTGTAACTATTCCACAATCTCTGAATGCTATATAGAGTCTGGAAGTACACCTCCTGAATGCTATAGGCCTATAGAGTCTGGAACTACACCTCCTGAATGCTATATAGAGTCTGGAACTACTACTACTAACTATCTCCCGAAATCCGAGTAAGGAAGCTGCCATTTCCGTTCACGAAAATATATTTTGATATAAAAATAAAAGATAAAAAACATCACCACCTCACGTACAGTATTAGGCACCAGAAAAAAAGGATGGGTGTTTTCGATTTATCTAACATGGTTCAAATTGATACGTAATACTGTCCCATTTAAACACATTTCTACTATCAATGATCCAAATGGCAGATATATCATGGTTACTGGTTTTATTAATTCATTTCACGTTACTCTTCTTAATGTTTATGGTCCAAATTTCGACGACCCGTTTTTATTCCGTAAAATATTTAACTTAATACCGGACATTAATGATACGCATGTCCTAATTGGAGGTGATTATAATACAACTCTTGATAATTACCTGGACAAATCGTCCCAGACTAGCCACTCCTCCACCTCTTCATTGGTTTTAAATAACTTAATGACATCTATGAACCTAGTAGATATTTGGAGACTGGGGCATCCTGAAGAACGAGAATACTCCTATTTTTCCCCAGCACATAAATCATTTTCTAGACTTTATTTCTTTCTGGTAGACTCTAAATTGATACCAAATGTAATTTCTTCAAAATACCACAACATTTTAATTTCTGACCACTCCCCAGTCTCCCTAGTTCTCGACCTCAATTTTAAAAAACAACAATTTAACTGGCGTTTTCACTCATCACTACTCTCTGATGCATCTTTTTGTCAGCATATGGCTGATAGGATCTCAGATTTCTTGGAAATCAATGATGATCTAGCTGTTACAGACTCCACTTTGTGGGAAACCTTCAAAGCTGTCATGAGAGGCCACATTATTTCATTTGAATCATTTGCAAGAAAGAAAAGTCGAAAACGCCTCTCAGAAATTGAAATAGAACTATCACAGTTGGAAATCAATTACAGAGACTCTGCTGATGTGTCTATTTTACAAAATATTCTGACATCAAAATACGAATACAATACTTTCCACTCAAATAACTGAACAACTATATAAGATTAGACAGAATAATTTTGAACTGGGGGATAAGCCTCATACATTATTGGCCCGACAGCTTAGAGGTTTACAAGCAAGTAGCTATACATAAAATCAAGTCAAAGTCTGGAGAAATTATTATTGAGCCGAAGAGTATAAATTACACTTTTCGAGAGTTTTATGAACAATTATACACGTCAAAAGCAAAAGGGAATATTAGTAATTGGCTGAGACATTTGACACTACCAAAATTTAGTGGGGATGCTCGAGATTATTTAAACTCTGAGATTACCCTCCAAGAGATCCTAGAAGCCATAAAATCACTCCACAATGGTAAAGCTGCTGGTCCAGATGGCTTTGGTATTGAATTTTATAAAAAATATTGTGATAAGATAGCCCCACTTCTTCTGAGGATGTTTAATCACTCGTTTGAAACTAAGAACTTCCCTGGTACATTATATGAAGCTAACATTACATTGCTCCTAAAAGAGGGCAAGGATGAGACTGAACCATCATCATACCGGCCAATTGCTCTACTGAATACAGATATGAAAATCTTTACTAAAATACTAGCAGCCCGGCTAAATAAACACATCTCATCCATTATACATCCGGACCAGACAGGTTTTGTTCCTAATAGACTTTCATTTTTCAATGTCAGAAGATTAATGAACATTATGTATCGTAAATATGGGAGGGGCTCGAAACTAGCTGTCCTCTGTCTGGATGCACAGCAAGCCTTTGACCAATTGGAATGGCCTTATATGATCAAGGTACTGGAGGAATTTGGATTTGGAGATGCATTTGTTTCGTGGATTAAAATATTATATGCTAATCCATCCTCCTCCATCCTTACAAACCTAGATAGATCTGCACGCCAAGGTTGCCCCATTAGCTCGCTCCTCTTCGCCGTCGCCATAGAACCACTCGCCATTAGCATTAGGAATCACCCATCCATCACACCAATTAAGATAGCGGACATTGATCATCACATATCTTTATATGCAGACGATGTTGTTTTGTTCTTATCGCAGCCTGAGCAGTCTATCCCTGTTTTATTGGATCTTATTAAATCCTTCGGTGAAGTCTCAGGTTACACAATTAATTGGCAGAAAAGTGAATTTATGTCAATAGGTGCTGATCTTGATAGTGATTTTTTACATAACCTTCCTTTTAAAATCACGGACAAAGTGAAATACCTGGGGGTAACCCTCCCTAAAAACCCCAAATTAATCCTTAAGATGAACTTTCTTGAAAAAGTGGAAAGATTGAAGAGGGATATTGAAAAATGGAGGACTCTTCCTCTTTCTATGGTTGGCCGCATTAATGCAATCAAGATAGTTGCCCTTCCTAGATTTTTGTATCTTTTTCAGAACCTCCCCATCTTTCTACCAAGATCTTTTTTTAAATCAGTAGATTCAATAATTATGCCATTTATTTGGGGGTTTAAAGCTCATAGAATATCGAAGACGCACCTACACAAACCTATTGAGATGGGTGGATTAGGTTTACCATGTTTTTTGCATTATTATTGGGAAGCGAATGTAAGGGCCCTTGCATATTGGCAGGATGGCTACAAAGTAGAGGTCTCCACTGACACCCCCTCATGGATTGCCATTGAAAAGAAGGATATTAAAACTTCTTCTCTCCCAGCACTCCTTTTTTCAGCCCCTAGAACCCCCACTCACACCAACACAGACAATTTTGTTATTTTGAACAGTCTCAAAATCTGGCAACAAATAAAAAAGTATAGTAAACTACCAGACACATCCATATACACTCCAATATACAACAACCATGCATTTCCCCCATCCCTCTCAGTTGTGTCTTTCAACAGTTGGAGACTCAAAGGTATAATCACTTTACAAGACCTGTACATTGACAACCATTTTGCCTCATTTATACAGTTACAAAATAAATTATCTCTCCCCACAACCATTTTTGAGTGGTGTAAACCACTCCTACAACTGGCTTTGTTAGTCTGTGCATGAAAAATGAGCATGGTTGCTACGGTCACCCAGTTCACCCGGGTGTGATTTCATTATGTCAGAGCTGATTCCATTACGTCAGAGCTGATCAGGCTATATAATACCTTACACCACTCAGTTCACACAGGTGTGATTTTTTTTTAGATATCTACAAGTACGGAACTATGCTCGCCAATCTATCCCCAACTTTGAGATTCTCCCTGAAGACAATTTATTGTACAAACATTTATTGTGTCCACCTGGGTCAAAACAATTAATTTATAAAGTGATAAATACACTCTCTGAACAAATTAACTTTGAGACACATTATTTGAAAAATGCTTGGGAGGAAGAACTAGGTATGCAGATTGGGGATGATGTCTGGGAGGAGGGTCTTCGTAGAATTCGGTCTTGCTCTGTTAACACTCGACATCAATTAATACAATTTAAAGTTATGCATAGACTCCATTACCCAAAAACAAAATTACACAGGATATTCCCAACTACCTCCCCACTATGTGATCGTTGCGGAATGGCAGAAGGTACCCTGACTCACCTCTTCTGGACATGCCCAAAATTGTATACATTTTGGTGTGATATATTTAAATGGTTTTCAGATGTTTATGGATGTGTGTTTGAACCTGACCCAGAGACCGCACTTTTTGGTTCTTCTCAAATACTGTCAAATCACAATGTTTCTGTACAAAATACAATGATGTATGGTATGAAAAAGCAAAAAAAGTGATTCTAAGACTCTGGAAGTCAGATGAAGTACTCAGATGAAGTACTCATTTCAAGACCTGGTTAACGGAACTTACTTGTATACTACATATGGAGAAAATTCGCTATGACATGATGGACAATTCAAATAAGTTCTATGTTATATGGCAGCCATTCCTAGACCACCTCAAATGTCACATTGAACCTCAGCATTTAGTTGTATGTCCTCCACTCTTTACACAATCTAGCAGCGTAATTTATTGTAATGTAACGACTCATTCAGAATGAAATTATGCCCTGTTATTTTCTTTCCTTTTTATTTTTATTTTTTTATTATTATGTCCTATTTTGAAAACTTAATACAAATATTAAAACACTAACATGGTTCAAATTGATATTTCTATAGGAAGGGGGTGCTGGGGCAGCTAAATTGAATATCAAATATCTAAATACTGAATTGAGCAATTTAAAAACGGTCTGGGTTGTTCACATAAGCCTGAGTAGAGGATGAAATGACCACCCGTGTGTGTGTGTGTGTGTGTGTGTGTGTGTGTGTGTGTGTGTGTGTGTGTGTGTGTGTGTGTGTGTGTGTGTGTGTGTGTGTGTGTGTGTGTGTGTGTGTGTGTGTGTGTGTGTGTGTGTGTGTGTGTGGGGGGGGCATGCAGGACATCAAGAGGGAGTTAGAGTTGGAGAGAGGATATTTCTGTAGAGTTTACAAGAGTCCCAACTGTCTACTGGTAGAGGGGAGGTACCAGCTCATGAGTAATCCAAGAGAGGAAATTCACCCTGAGGTGAGTTTGTCTTGATGCACATTCAGCTTAAATATCATTATGCATTGTAGATGTTTTATTGATGCTCATTCAGCTTAATTACTCTATCATTATGCAAGGTAGATGTTTTATTGGTAAAGGTGTACTTTGGTATACATATAAACATATTGCATGTACAATAAATGAATACGTATGATGGAAGATAGTGATCAATATGTCTGTGCAGAACTTGCCATTCACCCTGAAACCAACGGTGTCCAAAGGCTACTTTGAAGCCTACTTCCAGCAGCCTCTTCCCTTCACATTTAACGTTAAAGTGAGAGGCGCTGACGACATTACCTGGTCCGCCAACATTCAAGAAGGTAACTAATGATTTTGTTATTTTTTACCTGTGATGATATTTAATTTTGTTGTTATTGTTCATGGAAACAAGACCGTACAGACTTGTTTTGTGCTATCCCATTTGAACTGAGTGTTTGACTGTACTCTGTTGCTGTTTATACACTCTGTCTAATAAACCAGGGGTGCCCAACCTCTGGTACTAGTACCACTGGTGGTACTTGAGCCCCCCGCTGGTGGGCCACAGAGGAGTCGCCCAAAAAGAAGAAAACAGACAAAAGTGGAATGAAATAGTTATATCAATACAGGTAGTTCTTCTGAATGATTACAGCTATATTTTGTTCTGGTGTCAGGTGACTTGAAAAGGCCAAGCATCTTTCAACAACTGCTTGGTTGGATTCTGCCGGGCTCGAGAAACTGCAATGCATGTAAGCATGATTCATTAAGTTTAGTTTGATGCGTGTGATTATGATATCAGAAAAAGAACAGTGTAATGTAACTATGTATTGTTGTTGTAGGTCAGACTACTGTGTCTCTTCTTCAAGAACATCAGATTCTTCATCCTCAATCAGAACCAATCACGGAGCCTGACTCACGTCATGTTCAGGTAAATATAAGTGGGACATTTCAGAAGTAACAGAGCTGATTGAAGATAGTAATGTAATGATCATAAAATATAAGATTGGGCCTCATGCGCCAATAAGTTCCTAACTTTTCCTCTTACATTTCTTTCTAAGTGAATTCCTAAGAGAAGTCCAGTCAGATTCATGAAACGTTCGCAGAATTGTTCTTATGATGATGAATCCAAATCCTCGTAACTTGAAGGGGTGTGCCAGTTCATTCAAATTATCATAGGTAGATGCCCCACATATCCTAATTAGCATCCTAATTACCATAGGGAACCGCCCCACCAATCCCATATAAGGCATTGGGAATTCACTTTCCTACCTGTGTTCACCCAGGTGGGTGTAGTTTTGCATGACTCCATGGCCTTGCCTGCAGTCACACCCGTGCCTAGTGGCAGCGGTGGCCGAACGGTTTGCGGAGCGGTCTTGATACCGGAAGGTCGCCAGTTCGTATCCCCGGACCGGCACGTTCAAATTACCACCGCTGAAGTGCCCTTGAACAAGGCATTGAACCACTACCATGAAATGTTCTATGACCAGGGCCTGGCTGTAAACGAGTATCTGATGCTTACCAGTCCAGTTACCCTGGGTAAATATAGTAACTTTGCTTTACTTTGCTTTGCTTTGTGTGATTGCAGCACACAGAAATCACAGGACCTCACACATAGAAATAAAGTTGAAAGTCAAGAATACCTAAACTAAAGTCTAAATATGGTGGAACACCAGACTCCAAACATTAAAAATCAATAATACTGTGGAGGTACTGAAGTGAACAGAAATTTTCATATTTTCAATATGGGGGGGGGATGATGGCAGGTGGAGTGGGGGTTATGTGGTGTGTATGGTGCGTTTGTTTGGGTTGGGTTGTGAACTCTAAACCAGTGGTTCACAAACATTTTCATGTCAAGGACCCCCACATTGACATGCATTCTGCAGACCCATATGAAAATATTTTCTGCTAGGGAAATGTTTTGAAGATTTATCATTTTTTTTCGAAAATAGCCGATCTACATGCTCAAAATGGGCAGTAATGGGACGCGTTTGTGAGCTTGTAAGTATAAAATGGGATTAAAGTGGTAAAATGTTCCATATTTTGCTGTGGACTGCCTGGAACTTCCTCAAGGACCCCTTGAGGTCATCAGACCAAACTTTGAGCATCATGCAGAGGGCGCTGTTTTTCCTTTATGTTTTCAGATTGCACTTAACACAGCCGACGCGAATCGCGTATCAATACGTTATCAATTAATCAAACGTCGGGTGCGAACCACGTATCCATACGTTTTAATCACTTTTTTATAGCATACTTTCATTCATCTTTTTACCCACCCGGACAATGAAGAACCACCCCCCTATCATTGCTGCTTAGTCCCGCTCACGTGATCAGAAAAAAAAAAAAAAAAAAAAAAACCCCTCCTGAAAACAGGAGGGCGGGCCGCTTTACGTGTAGAAGCCACTAAGCCAGTGTAAAATGGACGCGCCCATGGAATGATCCAGTCTGTGTGTGAAAAGAATCAAATTTCACCTATTGGCTTTCACACAACACTATACTACTCGATTCCCCCCTCCCCTCCTGTTTCTCCTGCAGGAGGAGGGCCTTGCGAGATGGGGGCTCTGTCCTGGCTGGCTCTGTCTCTCGGAAAAAAACATGATGAACGGATCGCTGCCTAAACACACATGCACCGGATCCGATTGGCATTGCATTGCGTCTGCAACACACATGGACAGATGCATGTTTCCTTCTTCATACTGTAGCGACCAAACGATCCCCGAGCCTACAATACTACGAACTAACCACAGTATCGAGGGGCCGCCACGACAACAGACAGTGTGCCGTTGGTGGATCACGTATCGCCATGCAGAACCGTCATAATCGGAGATCGCTCGGACGTGTGATTGTAACGCTTTTTTATTCATTATAATTGTAGTGATAAGACCGCAATGAACGCATCGGGGACGTAATCGACCCGGGTGTAATGTATAACGAACTTTTCCGCGTCCTAAACCGTGGTGTTGTGATCCGTTGTCGTCGACATCACAGCCGGGTGAATCTTTTTTTTCTCCTCCATCGCCTCCAACCTGCATGCCCAGGCATGTTCTCTTGTTAGTAAATATACTTCACTAGCTTGAAAAACACAATCAGCTGATGATAACGCGTCTCACCGTTATACTATAGTTCTGAACCGAACGGTGGAATGGGACTTTTTATAGCCGTACGGATCAAGACTTTTGCTGCCCAATGTGCCCATGAACCACCCCCCCCCCCCCCCCAATGTTTTGCGATCAAGACAATGAGGCAATCATCATCATCATCTAAGAAAGCAGAGTTATGAAGGTTTATAGTCAGACATTGACAGGCAGATATAACAATAAACACAAGAAATATGCTATACATCCTATACACCGAATGAAAGCCCTGAATGTGTACTTTTACGAGGAAAAGAGTAAACATTGATCCCATGTACAGTTTGTCATAAATTGGTTACATTGCACATTGCGCCCACCAGATATAACTGCAGAGAAGACATGGACCCGAACTCAATATTCACAAAATAAGGCCTATAGCGACATATAAATACTATATACCGTATGAAACAGAAGACTCTCTGCTTTCATAAGAAAAAAACTTCTACTGTAGTAATAATAAAAATCACACCCATGTGAAGTGAGTGGTGCAACTCTGTCCCATATTCTGTTCTCTGCTTATTCAATACAGCTCGCTATATACGGACTGAGGCAGAAAGTCATGTAAACCTTTTATTTACAGTTTGGTCTGTAAACTTCTACTGTAATAATAAAAATCACACCCCTGTGAAGTGAGCGTTGCAACTGTTCTGTACTTATTCACTACAGCTCGCTATATACGGACTGAGACAGAAAGTCATGTAAACCTTTTATTTACAGTTTGGTCTGTAAACTTCTACTGTAATAATAAAAATCACACCCCTGTGAAGTGAGCGGTGCAACTGTTCTCTACAGTTGCGCGGTGCAACTGTAGAGAACAGTTGCACCGCTCACTTCACAGGGGTGCCTCAGTCCGTATATAGCGAGCTGTATTGAATAAGCAGAGAACAGAATATGGGACAGAGTTGCACCACTCACTTCACATGGGTGTGATTTTTATTATTACTACAGTAGAAGTTTTTTTCTTATGAAAGCAGAGAGTCTTCTGTTTCATACGGTATATAGTATTTATATGTCGCTATAGGCCTTATTTTGTGAATATTGAGGAGTTCACGTCCATGTCTTCTCTGAAGTTATCTGGTGGGCACAAGCTGCATTCAATAACCAATTACTGTCTAACTGTACATGGGATCAATGTTTACTCTTTTCCTCGTAAAAGTACACATTCAGGGCTTTCATTCGGTGTATAGGGTGTATAGGATATTTATTGGGTTCAATTTTATATCTGCCTGTCAATGTCTCTGACTTTAAACCATCCATAACTCTGCTCGCTGTTCAAGATAACCACTTCCAGGCAAATGCAGGTGTTGCAAAAAGGTCAATATCTCCAGAATGGAACATGGTAAAATCAAAATGTATTTTTTAAATTGAAGTGGACAAGTTCAGCTTTCTTTTGATGTATGCGTGTGATTCTCGCTATAAGAGAACATTTTGCTGTGGGCCCCCGAACAAGGCCTTTGTGCAATGTTAAGCGGTAGCAACATCCAAATAGGCCTGCCGAGATCTTGTAGCAATCAAAGTGTTAAGAACGAAAAAGGCACCCTAAGAGTGCTCCACAGTGTGTGTAGATTATGTTCTTACCTACGAACAAATCACAGCTAAGAAAAGATTGAGGGATCCCAAAACCTTCTTAAGTAACTTTTTAATAAATACATAAAAGAGTTTTTATGTATTTATTTTCTACCTGCACACAGAGTGATGTGTCCAGTTGCAATGTATTTCCACCCCATTCGACTGGTATCATGTATTGAATCGGCGAAATCATCCGTTATCGGCACGTTTGAATGGTGCCAAAATGTCCATACTGGCATCCTCACTGTTCAGTATGTCATTATCTGCGATTGTAGCATTGTCATTATCACTGATGTCCTGACAGAGGCGCGCCGTGTCTGGTGGCCATGAGCTACGTGAGGCACTGCCGAGCGAGGCGCTAGCCGAGCGAGTCGCCGTGCCGAGCGTTGCAAAGGCCACCAGACCCGACTCAGCGCCGTCCGAGTTACGTCCTGATAGGCAGAGAATAGTATATATTAGTAGCTCCTAGTTCCATGCACCGACAATAGTTGGAAATGACACGTCCACCAGGGGGAAACCTTGACCAGGCTATGTGGTGAGGATGCCAGTATGGACATTTTGGCACCATTCAAACGTGCTGATAACGGATGATTTCGCCGTTCCAATGCAGAGATAACGGTCGAATCCGCTGTGTATTTCTGCCTACATACAGAGTGTGTCCAGTTCAACAGCAATACAAGTTTTCATGTATTTTTTTTTTTTCATAATTTTTTATCCCACGATTTTGTAACCCATTTTTCACCCCTGTGTCAATTATCTAATGTGATCCTGGGCTCTACACACCCTCCGCCAACCTAGTCCCCATATATGGGAGACATGGGGAGAGCAACGGACTTGAACTCATGCTTCCTTCATGCCTGAGTGTCCAAGTTGCTCCTTTACACCTGACGGGGGAGTTTCCCTGGTTGGACGTAGTGTGGAAGGAACACGTTATTCCAACCAGTTCCTTTCCCCTCCATCAGGAGCCCCGGCTGGCCAGGGGGAGG
The DNA here is from genome assembly GCF_951216825.1 of Electrona antarctica. NCBI lineage: Eukaryota > Metazoa > Chordata > Actinopteri > Myctophiformes > Myctophidae > Electrona > Electrona antarctica. The sequence goes on from NW_027637198.1 coordinate 94,962, forward strand.
CGGTTTAGAGACCAGGATTACTGTATGTTTTTTGTGAGGGTACCTCACAAAAAACACGCCGCCAGCACCCACAGCGTCCCGAGCGGGAATCGAACCCAGGACCTTCTAGCTGTGAGGCGACAGCACTACCAACTGTGCCACCGTGCTCCCTAATGTATTTTCATGTATTTCTACCTGCATACAGAGTGAAGTGTCCTGCAGTAAAACAGCAGTAAAACCAAGCCTCTCTGTTGGATTCACTAATGAAGGTGCAATGCAGGTTGCAGGTTAATTTCCTGTTTATTATGTCAATCAAACTATTATTACATAATTTATTTGATCATACTCATTGTAGTGGAGGAATAGAGTTTAACATTTAAATGGAAGATAGATCTTCCATCCATCCATCCATCCATCCATCGGGGGCAACAGCTCCACCAGAGAGCTCCAGACTTCCCTCTCCAGAGCAACATTAGTAACGTGTTCCACCAGTGAGTCGATGTGATCCCTCCACCTGCACCTTGGTCTGACCCAGGGTCTCCTCCCAGTGGGACGTGCATCAAGGACCTCCCTAGGGAGATGCCCGAGAGGCATCCTAACCAGATGCCCAAACCACCCAAGCTGGCTCCTTTCCAGACAAAGAAGCAGCGACTCTACTCGGAGTCTCTCTCGCGTGACTGAACTTCTCACCCTATTTATAAGGGAGATGCCAGCAACCCGTTGGAGAAAACTAATTTGGGCTGCTTGTATTCGCAACCTCATACTTGACCTGGTCATGAAGATAGATCTTACCACTGACAAAGACCCAAAATACTAAGCTTAAATATCGACAAAGGCTAAAAGTAAGGACATTACACTATGGTTTAGTTAGTTTCAGTAAGTTTCATAAGCAGGCAATACAATGTCAGTTAACTTTATTTTTTTGCTTTCTGTAAAACATTTTATTTGTATATGTGACCGTGAAATCAAACTACGAACTATAGAATGAATGATCAATGAGAAGATTTCCTGTTTTATAACCTTTTCCCCAATTAACAATCAGTGTTATTAAACAACGTATTAGCAAGTTCCGTGTACCTCTAGCTCTACTTTAATGAGAGCAGATGTCCAGTGATATTGTGTAAATAAAATAAAATAAATAACAGGGGGTTTCAACAGATTTTGATCCAGGGACCACTATGACTAAGAGCAACCTGGGGACCACCACTATCGGGTGTCTTTGGACAAAACAGGACAGCCCCAAGTCCTCTCTCAAAATAATATTATTTGAAAACCCATGGTATAATAGTATAGAATAGTATAATGCTCTACAGTATATAATAGTCTGCCATTTGTATTGACAGACATGCAAGCTAACTTTGTGAAGAGGAACTGGGGTGGTCTAATTCAAAGTGTCACAGCGGTTCTGAGCATCGCAGACGACCTCTTTGGAAAAGACATCATCACAGCTGAGACTTATAACGACATCTGTAACACAAAGACCAGGCATGAACAAATGAGAAAACTGCTTCTCATCGTTCATCCGAAAGGAAAACCAGCGATATCGGCATTCTACCAGGCTCTGCAGACACACGAGTCATTTGTTTTCAACGAACTGGGTAAGAAAAATATAATAATAATAATAATAATAATATAACTCTTCAAACCCCTCTTTCAGTCCAGTCTGTTGGAGGTTAGCCTCAGGGACTGCAGGCATTTTGTTAAAAAAAAAAGCATGGGTGAACGAGCTAAGATAAGTGGCATATAACAGTGGGAGTGAACCTCGTATTTCGCTAAACCAATAACAGTGCAGAGGGGCGTCGCTCCAAATCTGTTTTCTACCGGGTAGGGGAGGAGGGGGGAGGAACAGGAGCACACATCTGTTTTTGCCGGCAAATTTGAATCCGCCCTCTAGACCAGAAATCACACTGGCAGGGGCTGGCTAGTGTTGTAGCTGCCACTGGCCAATCACAGCGTGTCTTTTCCGGGACGTATCAATTAAATTCATATGATCTGTATTGGCATGAGAACGAGAGAAGAAATGTTTACATTGCCTCTGATTGGCCTACCGAGCGTCACTCTCTCTCTCGAGATACAGACACCTCAGAGTCTACCTATCTATGGGTTGGAGGTATGTGTGACAAGAGTTTTATTTTTCTGTTCACTTTACAGCAGAAGCTCCTGGCACATAAACACCTTCCATCAGAAGGTCCTGGCACATAAACACCTTCCATCAGAAGCTCCTGGCACATAAACACCTTCCATCAGAAGGTCCTGGCACAGGGACGAATAGTTTTCATAATCCTCATGGGGGCCCGTGCCGCCGCCGCAGACTCTACGTCACTGTCCTGGCAGATAAACTCCTTCTACCAGAACGTCCTGGCAGATAAACAAGCACTGGAGATGAGTGAAGAGACAACAGAGCAGTCCACTGACAATATTGCCCAGCTCTCTAGGGGGAAGTGTTGCGCCAGAGAAATGCGCAAAAAAATAGTAGAAGAAGAGCCCTCTGACCAACCAAGCCAAGGTTTATTAAATCAGGTTAGGAAGCGAAGAACGTACGGTGGACTCCATGTTGCTCCCTGGAAGGATTTTGTACATGCACAAATCATAGATATGGCACAAATGGCCCAGCAGATGGCGTGATACCATGAAAGGAGGGATGCTTGTACATAATGTCACATCTGACCAACATTACTGTCTGTGTGATGATCCATGCTGGGACTTACTTATCCACTTGCTGTTAAAACTTTAATATAAAAGGTAAAATGCAATGATGTGACATGATATGTATACATGGTAACGCCCCACCTGCCTCTGATTGGCCTACCGATACTGCCCGTCTTGACTGTCCTCCGAGATGCGAGGTTACTCCGTGGTGGGAAATAATACAAGAGAATGACAGCTTGGCACGCGCAACATAATGCAGCCTTGCAAGTTTTATTTTTGTAGAAGAGGCAAACTAATATTGTTTATGCCGTTTGCTTTGATTGAATAATTGATTGAACACATGTGTATGTTGTACTATGATTTGATTTGGGTGTGTTCTTTCTATAGTGTTAGTGTTGATTATCGTGTATTAATCAAATTATAGTAAACTAATACTATTACTAAAAAAGATAAAGATCAAGCTTAGGAAAATAGATTGTTTTACAGTACAATAATGTTTCAAGTTTACACATACAAATAAATGACACAATAATCAACACAAACACTTTATTTAGAACACACCCAAATCATAACGTTCAATCAATTATTCCATCAAAGCAAACGGCATCAACAATGGGCCTATTAGTTTCCCTCTCCTACAAAAATAAAACTTTATACAGTTATCTTGTATCATATACCGTACATGTATTATTTTCCACCACAGAGTAACCAGTAATCAGACTATCCAGCATAGCTATATCCACCTCAGTGGACAGTCAAGACGGGCAGTGTCGGTAGGCCAATGAGAGGCAGGCGGGGCGTGTTACGGCCGCAGGCCTATAGGTCTGTCTGGGTCTGCGTTGGTGCGCACAGTGCGCGCCCGGTTGCCTAATCCCTCCCTGCAGATCCGTCAGCGCAGCCATTGGTGGGGAGCGTTCCCGACGCTCCACTGTTGGTCGCCTGGGCCGCATCTCGTTACTCCAACCGGCTTCTACACCTGAGTCCACCTGACGGCATAAAGGCGTTCTGAGAACTTTTGGTTTTTTCTTTGCTTTTGGACCTGTACAGCCCTGCTCACGTTGTAAATTGCACTTGTATATAACTTGTATATATTGTTTTCCAATTAACTTGTATGCCACAGAACGAGTAATAAAGAACTTTGGCATTTTACCACCTTGCCTTATTACAATAACCGTCCTAGACTCAGTGAGTCGTTACATGGCGTTACCATATGCTCGGACGCAAAATAGATATACGCCACAGCTGTAATGTGTTGTTGCTCTAGGAGGGGAACAATCGACCGGCAGCAGCATCATCATTAGCTTAGCTGGTTTTCATGTTTTATAAGCTCCTAAAGATCCTAGTTTGTCTCATTTTGAGCAGAAAAAGGTCTAATCAGTGCATGCACGGCCGCGTGCACATCAGATAATTTTTTCCCCCCTAATTAATTAACATTATTTAAAAACAAGTTTTCTCGCACAGGATGGGTTGAGAGAAACGTGATGACCAGCTCAGTGGCCTTGTGGTTAGATTGGGGGGTCAGTCCCTGCTTGGCACTCATCATCAATGGGTTGGATTGGGGGGTTAGTCCCTGCTTGGCACTCATCATCAATGGGTTGGTTTGGGGGGTTAGTCCCTGTTTGGCACTCATCATCAATGGGTTGGAATGGGGCGTCAGTCCCTGCTTAACTTAATTGAACAATAACCACAGCAAAATTAAGGACATATGTACAGTAAGGCATATGAATGTGCAATACGTTATAGCCATTTAGCTGTAGAAAATACTTACAGTAAAGCAGCATAGTAACAATGCCTACTGTACCACTAACATTACAAGATAAAAAAACATTGCAATGTTAGAGGGAGAACTGACTGAAATTGTCATGAACAAACTGGACTCCTTTAAACCACAGATAAACAAACAACTCTTGCCTTTGAATATGTATTGCAATAAAGGCAAAAACAATGCAATTCAAATATGAATAAAGTTGTAATGTGCGTTCAATCGCTGAACTGATTTGACTTTTGTCATCTAGAAGACTGCTGGTTCTGTACAGGACTGTTGTTGGTTTGTACAGAACAGGCATCCGTCTTCACTTATCAATTCAATACATCCTATAGGTGTGGATGGGCCGGTTCACTATTTGCATCCTGGGTGATCAAAGTGTCATCATAATACAGGTGTAAATGTCCTCAAAGAGGGCAATCATCTACACCTCTAATAGGGGAGAGAAAGGATGTCTAATCTATTTAAACCTTTTGTTTGTTACCATGTTATTACTAAAAGGTATACAGTACTACAGTAACTTCTGAGACCCATCAACAAAGTGAAGATGTACAATTTGTTTTTTACAAACGGAAATGTGACCTTATGGACTTTGACGTCTCCACAAGTAAAGGGAGACCCAATCTGACTTTAACAAGTACAACGTGAACGACTATCATTGCTGTTCTGTATGTCCAGTAGTTATTTACATGTAGACTAAAGCTTAAAGAGAAGCCCATGTAACAATGTTTAATGCTACTGTTCAAATCACAGTACATCACAGTACAGTATCTCACTGTTGGGTAAGTTAGTGCACTACATGTTAAGCTTTTTGTGCATTGTTTCCACAGGCTATTTGTTACTGTCATAGTGATTGAGACCATGATTACATAGGACGTGTTAAACATTTACACATTTAATTAAACAGTGGCTATAATTACATCCGGGCCTTGTGTTCACTTATCTATTATGATTACAACTTCTGTTTGAAAGTCTATAATAGAAGTGCAGCCACTTTCTTGTTTCTTTCAAGATTCCCTGTTCAGTTTAGTCTCCCATGGGCCGGCACCGCTACAAGGACTCTGGTTTTTTTGATTGATTGAAAATTTTATTAACAGTTTGCAGAATTACAGTACATTTCAAGCACAAACTCAATACAAAGGCTGATAAATTAATATGATAATACCTTTTATATAATCACCAACATGAATTATGTTTGTTATTTACAGCTAGGTAGAGTAGTGGGGCGAGATGGAAAAGGGGCGACCGTACCTGTTACCCACCAGACTGTGTGTGTGTGTGTGTGTGTGCGTGTGTTTTTGTCACACCCCAGGTGAGAGAGCATGTGACATCATGTGACATAATACCCCATATATGGATATATGGATTCACCCAAGCCTCCATGGTCACGTATTGTGACATCACAGGTGTCTTACTCTGGTGTAAGTTAGATAGCATTTTATGTAGACACTATATCAGGGGTGGGCAACTTTGACGATTGAGAGGGCCACTATATTTCCACACTCACTCCCTAGGGCCATATATTACTGTCGTAGCAAAGAAAGCACGACGCGTTTTGAGCTTGTAGATCGGCTATTTTTGCTACATTCGAATTGAAATCTTGCATTATTTTTTGCTATTTTTGAATTGGAATCCTGAAAATTAACATTTTTATGTAATTTCAAATGCCTTTAATTTATACATGTGTTGAAGCATTGAGCTACTAATTTAGACTGAAGTAATTAAAGCGGGTCATGTTTGCATGTTGTGGAATTGTAAACAGCTGAAACCAATATTATATCAGTATTCTGAAATTAACCCGAGGGCCACAAGTGAAGGTGGGGGCCGCATGTGGCCCCCGGGCCGCCAGTTGCCCACCCCTGCACTATATGCACTATATAGTATATATGCATATGTTTCATTATGGATATATAGATCTATAGATATTCTTAGGTTACGTATGATTCATGATAACTATTTCTTATGTATGTGATGTATTGCCATGCTTTATGTTCTTGCTTAATGTTGAGTCGCTCTGGATTAAGAGCGTCTGATAAATGCCAATATTTTTAATTGTGCCAAAGTCTGTGCTATTGTCATTGACAATGCATTGGGCAAGTTAAATAACTCAAAAACAACATATTTCAAAACAAAAGTTTCCAGCATGTGTGTCCGCACATAGTAAGCTGAATTATAAAAAGTGTGAATGGAGTTTCTAGGAGAAAGTGATGTTTTTTACAAAATATTGTTTGTTCAATTTGAATTCAGCAAACAGACATTTTCAGAGTTTCCTTTTTTTGGGGGTTTTTTGTTTGTTTGTGAAAACGCATGAGAAAAATCACAAAAATGGTAGTAGGCACCTTTAGTATAATTATGTTGGTTCAATTTGAAACCAGCAAACATAAATGTATGCCTATACATATCACTATAACATTTTAAAACAATTATAAACAATATCAAACGTTAAAAGTTGAATCATCATAGGCCTATACTTCAATGCAGCCAGATGACGTCAGTCAGTCAATAAAAAAATAATAATAAAAAATAGACTAGCTGTGTGTGTGTGTGTGTGTGTGTGTGTGTGTGTGTGTGTGTGTGTGTGTGTGTGTGTGTGTGTGTGTGTGTGTGTGTGTGTGTGTGTGTGTGTGTGTGTGTGTGTGTGTGTGTGTGTGTGTGTGTGTGTGTGCGTGCGTGCGTGCGTGCGTGCGTGCGTGCGTGCGTGCGTGCGTGCGTGCGTGCGCGCGCGCGTGCGCGCGTCTTTGCAGTGGGGGTTCTGAGTGTGTGCGTGTGTGTGGGGTGGCTTGAGGATCCATAATAATGCACGTGCATGTATTTAAGTCATCAGGTCGTGCGCGCCACCTCTTGGTCACACCCACACCACACACGCGCACAGAGTCACTGACACACACGCCCAAACAAGCACGCTGCTACAGTGTTTGTTACAACAAGCCGTTTGTTTTGATTTTAATATTAAACACCTCGGAATGTAACTTTCATTGACATGGAGTTAATGAGAGTCGACAGTGTTTTTACCAGGCTGGTGAAAAACTAGACAAATAAAAGAAACGCTTCTACAAGAAGCAAGTATCATCAAACTCAGGTGAGTGAGTGTTTGCAGGTGTACCTGTTATTAGCTCAGTGCTTTACAACCTTTTACACATCAAGGCCCATCATTTAATAATTTTATCATAAGTACAACAGTAAAAAAAATAAAAGAAGGTATTTTAGTAGAGTATTTCAATTTCCAGGACTTTTACTTCACTTTTACCACTACATCTCAGAGGCAAATATTCTACTTAAATGTTAAGTAATTTGAAAACCTTCGTTACTGTATGTTTAGTTTGTACATTTAGATCAGTGGTGGTTTTCAACCCTTTTCATATCAAGGCCCATTATTTATTGGGCATTTGGGCCACGGAACCACCATTTGATGACATTTAGCCTCTCAGACCCATTTGGGCCACGGAACCACCATTTGATGACATTTAGCCTCTCAGACCCATTTGAGCCACGGAACCACAATTTGATGACTTAAATCCCATCTCTTCTCCCTGGCTTTCAATGATGTTTGTCCTAATTAACATGTGTTAATTAATTTGTGTTGCTTTGATGTTTTATTATGCTGTTTGTGTTAATTGTATGCTTGTTTTATGATCATGTACAGCACTTTGGTTGACCTTCTGGTCTTTGTTAATGTGCTCTAGAAATAAAGTTTGATTTGATGACATTTAGACTCTCAGACCCAAAACTAAAGAATATTAGTCGTTGGATAAGAGTTTGTCCACACTTCCATGCTCTGTTGATGTTGGTACCATTAGGACAGATAACAGGCCAAACGTTGATCAAAATGACAATTATTTTCCATCTAATTGTGTAGACTTCTGGAAAATTAATTAGCCTAACGCAGTTATTTAACAATATTTTGTTACTCTTGACGGGTCAATTTGGTTTCATTCTATCTCGAGTTAATAAGGGTCCATTTGGTTAAACCCCATAGCTGCATGGGGACCACCTGGAACCACTCTCAAGGACCATGGTGTACTGGTAGCCGCAATTTGCAACTCTAGATTTTTTTTGCAAATTGCGGCTAGGTGGACTGGCTTAGCTAATTGGCTGTTTATATCATTAAAGGAGTTGATGGAATTGCGTGTAATTTCACTTTGATGTAGCAGCGAATAATTAGTTAGACCAGGGGTACTCAACCCGTGGGTCGCGACCCCTCGGGGGGTCGCCAAATTATTTTAGGGGGTCCCCAAATTATTTTAAAAAAAAAAGATTTTTTTTTAAATTATTTTCACGATTTTTCAAAAATAGCAGACCTACAAGCTCGTAACGCGCCACGCGCTATGAGCTTGTAGATCTGCTATTTTTCAATAGCTAAATTATAACAATGCTTAAAACACCAAAAGGGGTTCCCGCCCAAAATGGTTTAAGGTTACTGTAGCAGTCAATTTATATTGGGGGTCGGGAGGGGGCGGGGCAGGGGTCCCGAGACATTGCCAAAGCATTTCCAGGGGTCCCCGGCCAAAAACGTTGAGAACCCCTGAGTTAGACCAGTGGTGGTTCCCAAACTTTTTCATACCAAGGACCCCCAAATTGACACTAATTAGCCCACGGACCCCCACTTGAAAAGATATGCCAGGGACCCCCATAAGAATATTTTGATGGCTCTCTAGCAGTGATTCTCAAGGACCCCCAGTTTGACATGCATATTAGTCTACAGACCCCGATTTAATGGCATTTTTCTATCTCTGAGATGAGACCCCCAATTTATATTGTAAAATCAATGTTTATTTAATTCTGAGTGTATAAATGGAACCAAATGGATCCGTTTAAAGGGTCCATTTGGATCCAAACTATCATTTAGCTGGGGACCACCTGGAACTCCCTCAAGGACCCCTGGGGGTCCCCGGACCCCACTTTAAGAACCACTGAGTTATAGAAGCATTGTTGTTTTGTGTGATATGATATGAAGCTTGTATTTAGCCTAATACTGCAGTATTTCAGATTTTCAATACATTTTACTTTTCTACTCTCTCAGAGGCTATTTTTTGGTTACTTTACTGTGTGTGTGTGTGTGTGTGTGTGTGTGTGTGTGTGTGTGTGTGTGTGTGTGTGTGTGTGTGTGTGTGTGTGTGTGTGTGTGTGTGTGTGTGTGTGTGTGTGTGTGCGTGTGCGTGCGTGTGCGCGCGCGATCTGCTTAAGTATTAAACAACTCACCAACATTGCAGCTGTAGGGCAAGATCCTCTTTCAATCTGCCAAGCGTTTGTTTAAATCTGTCAAGAAATTCTCTGCAGGTGATTGACAGAAAGTAGCTCATAACATGTCTACGGTCGATTTTTATGAAACAAAAGCTCGACAGATTGAAAGAGGATAATTCAAGCTTGGCCTAGAGCTGCAATGTTGGTGAGTTTAACGCCATTTAATACTGTAAGCAGATCGCAAAAGCAAATTGGATGAGTGGGGAGTCAATGGAGGGTATTGCAACTCTAGATGGAATCAGTTTGGAAATTCCTTTATGGTTAAGAGTCATTTAGCCACAATTTGCAACACTTAACAATGCGATGAATGTAGATTTGCAATGCCCTCCATTGACATCCCATTGGTCCAAATTGCATTTACGATCTGCTTGTATTGAACGGGGTTAAACTCACCAACTGTAGTAGGGAAAGCTTGAATTATCTTTTCAATCTGCCAAGCTTTTGTTTCCTAAAGATCCACCATAAACATGTTATGAGCTACTTTCTGTCTGTGCTGTGATATCTTTGAGTGGGGCAACCACTCCTATAGACAGCTATGTGTGTGTGTGTGGCTGTGTCCCTGGGTCTGTCTGTCCCTGGGTCCCTGGCTGTGTCCCTGGGTCTGTCCCTGTGTCCCTGGCTGTGTCCGAGCACGAAATTAGCGTTATAGCGTTTGTTCACCAAGTGTCACTGTTGCACAGCCTAACACAGTACAGTACTGTACAGTACAGTACAGTACTGTACAGTACAGTACAGTACAGTACAGTACAGTACAGTACAGTACAGTACAGTACAGCACCACTCACTTCAGATGGGTCTAATTCTTTTTTCTAAGTGTTGGAGTTTGGAAGCACTCGTTGTTAACTGGCTGTGCTGCTGCCTCCTGCATTATGTGCAAATTCAAAACGGGTGGTACGCTGGGGCCGTTCAGTGACTTCAACGAGCGCTTCCAACACTTTAGAAAAAAACTTTCCTGGGGGTCCTTATGTGTGTAATGTGGTTTTAGATATGTTAGATTTTAGCAGTGAGCCCAGTGTCTCTGTCATCGACTCTGCGCTCACTTCCTTCCTGGACTACAATTCCCATAATGCTTTGGTGCACTGCTCCTCCTTGTGGAGCAGTGCACATGTAGTCCAGGAAGTAAGTGAACCCAGTGGTCCATGACATCAGAGACACTGGGCTCACTGCTAAAATCTAAAACATCTAAAACCACATATTACACACATAAAGACCCCCCAGGAAAGTGTTCTAAATCTTCTATATGTCATCGTTAACACTTTAATTGCCCTGGGTTATTTAATCCATTACAATAATGCGCCCATATGATTTATAAACACGGACCCCTTTTCCGGACGGACCGGCGGAAGTTGTTGATGTGTGTGTAGAAGCTAACAATAGCCACACCACTCTAGAGTCGATCGACAACAACGGGAGACAAGAATAAATCTATCGAGACTAGCGACTGGACCGCGGAGTGCCGTCTAACACAGGATATTTTTTCATAAAAAGACGTGATGATTTAGATCGCGAGTTATGAACGTTTTAAGATTTTCGTTTTCATCTACAAGCTCGTAGAGCGGCACTCTGTGCCGCGCTACGAGCTATTTTTGAAAAATCGTGAAAATGAGGCGCAAATCGTTGAATATACGCCACCATATACGGGCTTCAGTCCGTCATGCCTCGTGACACAAGAAGTGAGAACAGAGCGACACGGAGGCTGCCATGACACTCCATATATAGGCATTGCATTGGGACTTCATTACCCAGACGGGTTTTGCAGGTTTTCATAGTAATTGTCTTCAAATGTATAAATGGTATACAAATATTTTGAAAATGGCAGATCTACAAACTCACAATGTGTCACATCGCATGCTTGTAGATCAGCAATTTTCAAATGGCCGAAGTGTATATAGGGCTTAATTTGATTGATGTGTGTTTTGTAGTAATGATCAAAAACTGGTTCTCAAATCCGTGGGGTAAAAAAATGTGAGTGCTTTTTTCCAGTCCGAGAGGCTAAATGTCATCAAATGGTGGTTCCGTGGCTCAAATGGGTCCGAGAGGCTAAATGTCATCAAATGGTGGTTCCGTGGCTCAAATGGGTCCGAGAGGCTAAATGTCATCAAATGGTGGTTCCGTGGCTCAAATGGGTCCGAGAGGCTAAATGTCATCAAATGGTGGTTCCGTGGCTCAAATGGGTCCGAGAGGCTAAATGTCATCAAATGGTGGTTCCGTGGCTCAAATGGGTCCGAGAGGCTAAATGTCATCAAATGGTGGTTCCGTGGCTCAAATGGGTCCGAGAGGCTAAATGTCATCAAATGGTGGTTCCGTGGCTCAAATGGGTCCGAGAGGCTAAATGTCATCAAATGGTGGTTCCGTGGCTCAAATGGGTCCGAGAGGCTAAATGTCATCAAATGGTGGTTCCGTGGCTCAAATGGGTCCGAGAGGCTAAATGTCATCAAATGGTGGTTCCGTGGCTCAAATGGGTCCGAGAGGCTAAATGTCATCAAATGGTGGTTCCGTGGCTCAAATGGGTCCGAGAGGCTAAATGTCATCAAATGGTGGTTCCGTGGCTCAAATGGGTCCGAGAGGCTAAATGTCATCAAATGGTGGTTCCGTGGCTCAAATGGGTCCGAGAGGCTAAATGTCATCAAATGGTGGTTCCGTGGCTCAAATGGGTCCGAGAGGCTAAATGTCATCAAATGGTGGTTCCGTGGCTCAAATGGGTCCGAGAGGCTAAATGTCATCAAATGGTGGTTCCGTGGCTCAAATGGGTCCGAGAGGCTAAATGTCATCAAATGGTGGTTCCGTGGCTCAAATGGGTCCGAGAGGCTAAATGTCATCAAATGGTGGTTCCGTGGCTCAAATGGGTCTGAGAGGCTAAATGTCATCAAATGGTGGTTCCGTGGCTCAAATGGGTCTGAGAGGCTAAATGTCATCAAATGGTGGTTCCGTGGCTCAAATGGGTCTGAGAGGCTAAATGTCATCAAATGGTGGTTCCGTGGCTCAAATGGGTCCGAGAGGCTAAATGTCATCAAATGGTGGTTCCGTGGCTCAAATGGGTCCGAGAGGCTAAATGTCATCAAATGGTGGTTCCGTGGCTCAAATGGGTCCGAGAGGCTAAATGTCATCAAATGGTGGCTCAAATGGGTCCGAGAGGCTAAATGTCATCAAATGGTGGTTCCGTGGCTCAAATGGGTCCGAGAGGCTAAATGTCATCAAATGGTGGTTCCGTGGCTCAAATGCCCAATAAATAAATAATGGGCCTTGATATGAAAAGGGTTGAAAACCACCACTGATCTAAATGTACAAACTAACATACAGTAACGAAAGTTTTCAAATGAATGTAGTGGAGTAAAAGTAGAATATTTGCCTCTGAGATAAAAGTGGTAAAAGTGAAGTAAAAGTCCTGGAAATTGAAATACTCTAGAATACCTTTTTTATTTTTTTACTGTTGTACTTATGTTCTTTTCCTATATAACAACCGTCCAAACGTTTGTGTAACTATCCTGCCAGAATGGTATACCCCTGCTTTAAAGGAGTAATGTCACGTTTTTCTGGACGGTGAAGCTATGCCCGATTTTGGCCCGAAATCAATTCAAACACTTGAAAAAGAGAACTTTTCTTGTTTGGTTTATTTTTGAGTGGTGTAAACCACTCCAACAACTGGCTTTGTTAGTTTTTGAGTGGTGTAAACCACTCCAACAACTGGCTTTGTTAGTTTACGTGTCCACGTGTCCACGTGTTTGTTCGTACCAAAAAAATTAGAATGGTTGCTATGGTCACTCAGTTCACACGGGTGTGATTTCATTACGTCAGACATTACGTCAGACCACAGCTGATCAGGCTATATAATACCTTACACCACTCAGTGGTGTTTCAGTTCCCATTGACAATGAATGGAGAATTTATGTCATGTGTCTGAGCAAATGGACATGCGTTACGTCACGATAATGAGACAAGAGCACAGCTCACTTCAAACAAGTGATTTAAAAAAAAAACAGCTTTTGTCCTCACACGTCTCAATATTTTGCCATTGACAATGAAAGGAAAAATTAGGTCAAATTTCCATCAAATATGACGTAAATTAAACATCAAAACATTAAAGGCCATTGACAATGAAGGGAAAAATTACGTCAATGTAGACTAGCAAATCCTCTAACCAATCAGATGTCGGTGGGAACACCGGGGACCACCATTCTTAATGATGTTGTATGATGATGATGAGCGCCGCTCACTTCACACGGGTGTGATTTTTGGGTGGTGCAACCACTCCTATAGAAAATAGCGTTTGTTCACCACCAAGTGTCACTGTTGCACAGCCTAAGACACAGACGGGCTAGTACAGTACAGTACAGTACAGTACAGTACAGTACAGTACAGTACAGTACAGTACAGTACAGTACAGTACAGTACAGTACAGTACAGTACAGTACAGCACCACTCACTTCAGACAGGTCTGATTTTTTTTTCTTTTTAATATATGTACTTTTTTTGTTTATTTTTAAAGGAGAATGATGCCTGGTGCTCTTGTCTGGAACCCTCCTCAGAACAGCGGGGGGGAGAGGTACAGATTTGGCTCCCTGCCTCTCCCCGGCCTGTGGACCCGCACGACCGGTGAGTTGTTACAATGATGTTATTACAGTGTTACAATGTTATTGCAAGGTTACTACAATGTTGTTACAATGTTATTGCAATATTACAATGTTGTTACAATGTTAAAAAACAGTTTTCAAGGGAATTTGAGTACTTTCAGTCATTCCTTTAAATGTTGAGGTATTTGCACTACATCTCGGATCCACATATTATACTTTTACCTCCACTGCTTTTATTTGAAAACATTAGTTACTTTGCAGATTTTCTTTATATTTATTACAAAACATTAACCATTTAGACCCGAGGGCGATTCTACAAATGCCTTCTAAATCCTGACAGTTTTCTGAAAAGCCCATGTTTCTATGGCAGTCGTTCTCAAACATTTTCCGTTCTATGAGCTTGCTATTTTTCAATAGCTAAAGTGTAACGTAATGCTTAAAACACAGAGGTTCCCGTCCTGAATGGGTTAACCACTTCAGCCCTGTATACATTTCGACCATTTAAAAAATAGCCGATCTACAAGCTCACATTTGAAAACTTGTAAAGGGACATTCTGCATAATGAATACTTTCTACTTTTGGTACTTTATGTACATTTTTAAAACCAATACTTTTGTACTTTTGCTGAAGTACATTTTAAATTCTGGACTTTACAGAAACAGAATTTCTTTACAGCACTATTGAGGACTACTTTAGATGTTTTTCATCCAAGGTTCATGTTTTAGGTTATTGGAGAAAGTAAACTTTCTTTCAATTGCTGCTTTCTTTCTTTTTTGATCTTTGACAGGGGGGTGGGGGCATTCAAACATGGGGATAATTATGTATTTATTTTTTTACAAAATGTTATAGCGATTTATTTTTTTAATTTTGAACTATAGTCCTAGACCCCATACAATTACATCTGGCCACAAAAGATCACGGGATCTGTTGAATGTGGACAGGATGAGGTGACAAACTGATATATTGAGTCTATATGACAGTATGGTATCCCCCCAGTATCCTCCTTCCCATTCAGTTGATCCCGTGATCTTCTGTGGCCAGATGTAATTTCCTGGGGTCTAGTAGGACTATAGTAAATAATACTAAATTATTAAGAAATCGCCAAAACATTTTGTAAAAAAATATATATGTATTTAGCCCCATGTTCGAATGCCCCCCCACCCCCCTGTCAAAAATAACTAAAATCGTTAAAACAAAAGCGAGCAGCAAATGAAAATAAACAAACACTCATCTTTTACTTTCTCTAATAACGTAAAACATGAACCTTGGTTGAAAAAAACTAAAGTTGTCCTTCAAGTCAGAAATGAGAGTACTTAATTCCAACGTCTTTGCCTTTCTGATGTAATTACTAGGGGTGGGACTATATGGGTTCCTCACGATACGATATATATCGCGATATTAGGCCCTCGATAACGATAATATCACGATATTCGATATATTGCGATATTTGCGATATATCGATATATTGTAAGAAATTTCATCAACGATATATCACGATATCTGCAACTACAAAATACTTGGAACTGAAAAAATGCAGCATTTTGTATTCCCACAAAGCTGTTTGGAGACTTTGGACAAATCACCATCCAGTAATTCAATACTTCTGGTTGCTGTGGAATCTGAGTGGGATTTGCTTCATTTTAGCTGTCATTTCCTCCTTTTCTAAACATGTTGTTCATCACTTCATTATGAACAACATTTCAAATTTCTAAAAAGAAAAAAAAAATATATATATCGATATTTTAATAATCAATATCGATTATTTATCGCGGGAGGACGTATCGATATATATCGCCATATCGATATTTCAGCACACCCCTAGTAATTACCAATTTGGCTAATGTTTGATAATTTTTGGTATAGTTGGTTGCTTTAGACGCAGCAATGGTCTTATTAGTTTATTTTTATTTGTCATTTCAGAGATTTAAAAAAATAATAAATGTAGTGGAGTAAAAGCATAATATTTGCCTCTGAGATGTAGTGCAGGGGTTCTCAACGTTTTTGGCCGGGGACCCCCGGAAATGCTTTGGCAATGTCTCGGGACCCCCGCCCCGCCCCCTCCCGACCCCCAATATAAATTGACTGCTACGACTCTTTTCTGTTCTGGCCCCACAGTGGTGGAATGAACTTCCCACTGATGTTAGGACAGCAGAGTCACTGCCCATATTTCGCCGCAGGTTGAAAACCCACCTCTTCAGGAAACACTACCCTTCCTCTCTGCCTGACCTACTTGTTGTTAACTAGTTGTACGAACGCTTGTTTTCTATTGTTGTATTGTTTATTGGATCTTGTTTAGTCGATACACTTAATTGTTTTAGCTCATGCTCATTTGATTTAGCTATTTTGTCTCATCTGTTTAAGGAAATAGGTAGCTGATATATTGCACTTTTACCTTAGCACTAGGTATACTCTTGGTTGCTTGTTTTTGCAGAAAATGCACTAAAGACTTCTGGTGATTAGTAGTTTTTGTTCCCTACCTATGTTGAATACACTTATTGTAAGTCGCTTTGGATAAAAGCGTCTGCTAAATGACTGTAATGTAATGTAATGTACAATAACTTTAAACTATTTTGGGCGGGAACCCCTTTTGGTGTTTTAAGCATTGTTATAATTTAGCTATTGAAAAATAGCAGATCTACAAGCTCATAGCGCGCCACCGAGTGGCGCGCTACGAGCTTGTAGGTCTGCTATTTTTGAAAAATCGTGAAAATATATATATTTTTTTTAAATCTTTTTTTTTTTTTTTTTTTTTGGGGACCCCCTCAAATAATTTGGCGACCCCCCGAGGGGTCGCGACCCACGGGTTGAGAACCCCTGATGTAGTGGAGTAGCAATTAGGGCAGAGCTATGCCCGATTGTGGTCCCAAATCCTACTATAAATGCGCCACGTCTCTGCGCGCCTGCGGCGTTGTAATGCACGTAACTCAAGAACCGTTTGCCCCACCGACTTCAAATTTGACACACACGTTCCACACCCCCTCCACACCCCCACAGGGAGTGCAGTGCCCGACCTTGAGTCGGTGGCATACACCGTTGTGTATGCCACCGACTGGGGGGGGGGGGTGTGTGTGTGGCTGGCGCCTGTGTGTGGGTTTGTGGCGCGTGTGTGTGGGTGGCACGTGTGGGTGGCGCGTGTGTGTGGGTTTGTGGCGCGTTTGTGTGGGTGTGTGGGTGGCACGTGTGTGTGTGGCACGTGTGTGTGTGTGTGGCACGTGTGTGGGGCACGTAACTTGAGAACTGCGTTCCACACCCCCGCAGGGAGTGCAGTGCCCTCTGGTCAGGCTCTGCCAGTGGGCCTAATGAGCCCAAGTCCCTCACCTGTGCAATTTCCAGCCTCTGCCTCAGCCAAATGATTGCCATGGCAACCCCACACCTGCCAATTGATTACTTAACCAGTCCACTTTTCACAGTCTGTTTGCACTCTTCACACACAGGCAGACAAACAAATAAAGAGATCTCCATACACAGTATGGGCACAAAAGGGACACAGACAGACAGTTAAAATGGGTGCTATGACAAGTTGACAACGGTTATTATTAGGTTCCCAAGTTGCATCGTTCTCAAGTAGGCCGGTGGCCAATAGGCGTGTAGTCATTTATTTTTTATCCCACGATTTTGTAACCCATTTTTCACCCCTGTGTCAAGTATCTAATGTGATCCTGGGCTCTACACACCCTCCGCCAACCTAGTCCCCATATATGGGGGACATGGGAAGTCATGTCTAATGTGCCGGGTACACGAGGACGTCGCGGGCTGTTCCCCGCCTAAGTTTGCGAACGATATAAAACTTTACTGCGTCTACATTGCGGTTATGTTAATTATGTACGACGTCCACTCGAGACCGGTAAACTGCTCCGTTTTCAAGATAAAGATGCAGTACACATGGCTGGCCTGTAGATGGCCATAAAAAAAGAGAAAAAGCTTCTAAAAGTAGGCTATATGAAAGCGTTGGTATTTCACACAGGTGTTGCCAAATAACTAATTATCTTGATCAGATGCGCATATGCGTCATATCAATTTAATGAGCAGAGCAGTGCTGCTTCTCTCTCTGAGTCTGCACACACTGACTGACCAGCTAAAGTGTATGCCTACTAAACCATAATATATGACAAACCTTGGATGAATTCTTCTGAAAACAGCAGCAAGCACAAAGTAAGTGAGAGAGAGAGAGTGTGAGAGAGAGAGAGAGAGAGAGAGAGAGAGCGTGCGCGCAGCATCTCTCTCTCTCTCTCTCTCTCTCTCTCTCTCTCTCTCTCTCTGTGACTGCGTCTGACACAGACGCGGTCAATAATATATAGCATAAATAATAGGCCAAATATAACACTTTCCCTCTATCTGTGATCAGCTCCTCACACACAACTCCTCTCTCGTGCATGCCTGCGCAATCTCAGCAACTGTTTGCGTGCGTGCGGGCTGCAGATCGGCTATTTTTGGAGAAGAGATTTATAGACATGTGCAAATATAAAATAGCTGTGATACTTATATGTAAGTGGTTATGGTGAAATAAACCATTAACACTGGTTAGTTTGGAGGGGGCGAGGGGACTATGACATCACCGTTTCAGCAAATTAGGCGGCATTCGCTGTACACACGGAGACGTGAAAGTCGCGTCTCCAAACTTTCCCACTCTGGAAGGTAGTTTCAAAATTAGCCGTTAAAGTCCCCCAAAACGCCGTCTCCGTGTGACAAAAAGGGCAGATCGGCTAATTACTTGCCCGAGAAACACCGAAATCGTCCTCGTCTGGATTACCCCTAACACTTATTTTACACTTATTTTTGTTTGTTTATTTTTAAAGGATATGATGCCTGCTGCCCTTGATGTCTGGAATGCTCCTTGGGACGTCGGGGGTAGGGTCGAGACGTGAGGGTCTCCCCTCCAGGACAGTGATCTTGGGACGTCGGGGGTAGGGTCGAGACGCGAGGGTCTCCCCTCCAGGACAGTGATCTTGGGACGTCGGGGGTAGGGTCGAGGGTCTCCTCGCCCGGGCAACGATAGTGGGCGCGCTATGTTGTCTGGAATCCCCAAATGTACCTCTGGAGCCCTGGGTACATTGAGGTACATTAGGCCCGTTTTTTTGTTTGTTTATTTTTAAAGGATATGATGCCTGCTGCCCTTGATGTCTGGAATGCTCCGGGGGTAAGGGGTCGAGACGCGAGGGTCTCCCCTCCAGGACAGTGATCTTGGGACGCCGGGGGCTGGCTCGAGGGTCTCCCTGCCAGGACAGTGATCTTGGGACATCGGGGGGAAGGGTCGAGACTCAAGGGTCTCCCCGGCCGGGCAACGATAGTGGGCGCGCTATGTTGTCTGGAATCCCCAAATGTACCTCCGGAGCCCTGGGTACATTGAGGTACATTAGGCCTGTCACAAGTATTAATAAATTATTTAAATTACAAAAAAAAATACAATAATTGTGAAAGTAGCAGATCGACGAGATCAAAACAGTTTTGAGCTCCTAGATCTGCTACTTCCACTACTTTCCGACATGGGAACGATTATGACTATTATCCCAAAAGTATTGCGATTATCACAAATACTTATGTAGTAATTGTGATGGGCCTAAGGGTGTGGGTGTGTGTGTGTGTGTGTATGGGGGGGTGTGTGTGTGTGTGTGTGTGTCTGTGTGCGCGCGCGCATGTGTGTGCCGTGTGTGTGTGTGTTGAATCTGTTTTTGATTGGCCCGACGCGACGTGTAATCTACGAGCATGTTGATATTTGGGGCCCGACGTTGACGACGTTAAATCTACGAACTGGACGACGCTGGATCTACGTCAGCTATAGTGTAGTTCTCCCCGAGGAGGGTTGAATCTGGGATCAATAATCGGGCATAATGGGCAGGCGGGTTGTGGAGGAACCGGGTGGTGCAGCAACCGAGTTGTGCCCAGCGGTCCCTCGTGCGACCCCCGTCCACTGTGCTCGGCTACCCAGCCTCCCGTACCTTGGTTTTCAGGCTAGTTTTCTCTCCTCTCTAGCTATAGTGTAGTTCTCCCCGAGGAGGGTTGCATCTGGGATCAATAATCGGGCATAATGGGCAGGCGGGTTGTGGAGGAACCGGGTGGTGCAGCAACCGAGTTGTGCCCAGCGGTCCCTCGTGCGACCCCCGTCCACTATGCTCGGCTACCCGGCCTCCCGTACCTTGGTTTTCAGGCTAGTTTTCTCTCTACTCTAGTTTCAGGTTTCAGATCACATCTCTTCACATCTCTTCAAACTGTTGAATATCTTGTGTTTCCTTCCCAAGGTGTATTTCCTTCCCGCCAGGTTGGCCAAATGTTTTCCCTATCTTGTACTTTCCTTCCCGCCAGGTTGGCCAAATGTTGTATTTTCTGTTTGATTAACCCCCTTTCGTAGTACTTTTCAGGTGGCAAACGTTGAATTTGTGTCACTCTTCTAGTGACATAAATGAACAGATATTAATTAGTGCAGCTCTGTACTGTGTGGTGGTGTGGATGTGAATGCACGCGTGCGTGCGCGTATGCGTGCGTGTGTGCATGTGTTTCATTCAATGAAACAATTGACAAATCCCATCATGGCAAGGTAACTATATTACCTATACTATTTGGATTAAGGGCATCTGCTAAATGCCTAAATTGTACATTGTTGATTCAATAATATTAAATGTATATACACACACAGCAAGGTGTGTATATATTTTTATTATTTTATCAACAATGTACAATTTAGGCATTTAACAGATGCCCTTAATCCAGAACAATTTACAGTAAGCGAGAACAACAACTTGCTAATAATGAGCATCTTTCTCTCTTTCTTTCTCTCAAGGTTACTGAGCCTATAGGTTGAAGCTATATATTAAGTGACAGATCACATACTACTTCAACAGAAGATGATGCTACAGATCTTGACTCCTAACCACTATTGCTAATGAGGAACCGTACGGCCATGCTACTTGGACTGCTCATAAAAGAAGATTAATGTATGAGGAGAATATACCAGCATCTCTCCAGAACCTCGACTCGACCATCGACTAGCCAGTGAGCTTGGCCAGGACGGAATCCACAGTAAGAAGAGAGGGCAAAAATGCTAGGCTGGATGGCATTCCCCCGATGGTCTTCAAGAACCGATCTCGACCGAACGTCATCCCAGTGCCTATAAAGCTGGAGACCTCTCGAAAGCAGACGACTACCGAGGCATCAGACTGACACGTACCACCACAAAGGTCCGTCCATCCATCTTCAACAGCTTCTCTGTAGTCGGGCCGTGGGGACAACAGCTCCACCAGAGAGCCAAGTGA
Organism: Electrona antarctica; assembly: GCF_951216825.1. Classification (NCBI taxonomy): domain Eukaryota; kingdom Metazoa; phylum Chordata; class Actinopteri; order Myctophiformes; family Myctophidae; genus Electrona; species Electrona antarctica. The sequence goes on from NW_027637198.1 coordinate 116,414, forward strand.
AGAAGCAGCGACTCTTCTCTGAGTCCTCGAATGAACTTCTCACTCTAAGGGACATGCCAGCCACCCAGGCTCTGATAAGTCATACGCCGCTAAGATGCTGCGTGTTTCCACCCAAGCCCTGGTCTTCTCTGCAGTGGAATACTGCACCCCAGTCTGGAGCAGAAGCCCTCATGCGAGAAAGGTTGAATTGGCAATTAACGACGCCCTCCGAATCATAACAGGATGCCTGAAGCCCACCCCTGTGTTCCTCTTGCCAGTCCTTGCGGGAATAGCACCGGCCGGCCTCCGACAGGAGGCTGCCACCCTCTTCCTGGCCAGGAAATCTCAATGACATGACTGGCACATCCTGCACAACACCACAACAACTCCAGCGCCTCCAAGCAGACTCAAGTCCCACCACCTCTACTACAAGGCAGCACAAGAGATGCTCAACTCCACCTCTGAGGACATCTCCAGTGTGGGAGTCAGCCGGGCCCTCCTGCATGCATCGCTACATCTGGGAACCAGGAGATGACGCTATAGGAGGACATGACCTAATGGACTACACTGGACCGCTTACAAACTGAGGTTGGGCGCTTCAATCCATCAATGCAGAACGCCGACCATATCATAACACCTGACCCTTATACAGACCACCCTCGAGTTGGACCTGACGTTACACAAAATAAGTCATACCCAGCATGCACTCCAAGAGATGACCAACAATCTACATGAGCATGGAGAAAAGGTTCCTTTGCGGATAAGCAAGAAAAGACCAAGGCTATGACGTCAGACAAGACCAACACCTTCCACCACTCACCCTAGGCTAACACGACAGCGTACATTGACAACTTCTCCTTGGAAGTAACATCTCAAGTACGTAAGTATTTTGTCAATCAGAATTGGCAAAGCTGCAGGAGTGTTCCAACGGCTCTACAACATTTGGTTGTCTAAAGCCATCACTACGGCTACCAAGCTACGCCTCTCAGTGGTAAGTGGTCAACCCCACAGTGACCTACGCCTGTGAGACGTGGATGAAGACGGCCAGCATCACCAACAAGTTGGATGTCTTCCACCGACGATCCCTCAGATCTATCTTGAGGATCTCATGGAGAGACCAAATCCCCAACGAGGAGGTGATGAGAAGGGCAGGTGTAGCACCACTGTCTGACATAGTCACTGAAAGGAGAAGGAGAATGGCTGGGCACGTACTCCGACTGCCAAGAGAGAGACCAGCAAGTGTGGCAATGGACTGAATGCCAGAAGGTGGAAAGAGGAAGAGAGGGAGGCCAAAGAAGACATGGAGACAGACGGCCAAGGAAGACCTAAGCCTGATGGATGTCAGCTGGCGCGGAGCAAGAAGGGTCGCCAGAGACCGGAGCAAATGGAGGGGACTCGTCGCCCAATGTTCCAATAGGAACGGGAGGAACTAAGTCTTAACACTTTGATTGCTGGAAGATCTCAACAGGCCTATTTGGATGTTGCTGCCATTTAACATTGCACAAAGGCCTTGTTCGGGGGCCCACAGTAAAATATTCTCTTATAGCGAGAATCACACGCCTACATCAAAAGAAAGCTGAACTTGTCCACTTCAATTAAAAAAATACATTTTGATTTTACCATGTTCCATTCTGGAGATATTGACCTTTTTGCAACACCTGCATTTGCCTGGAAGTGGTTATCTTGAACAGCGAGCAGAGTTATGGATGGTTTAAAGTCAGACATTGACAGGCAGATATAAAATTGAACCCAATAAATATCCTATACATCCTATACACCGAATGAAAGCCCTGAATGTGTACTTTTACGAGGAAAACAGTAAACATTGATCCCATCTACAGTTAGACAGTAATTGGTTATTGAATGCAGCTTGTGCCCACCAGATAACTTCAGAGAAGACATGGACGTGAACTCCTCAATATTCACAAAATAAGGCCTATAGCGACATATAAATACTATATACCGTATGAAACAGAAGACTCTCTGCTTTCATAAGGAAAAAAATTGTACTGTAATAATAAAAAAATCACACCCCTGTGAAGTGAGCAGTGCAACTCTAATTCTCTACTTATTCACTACAGCTCGCTATATACGGACTGAGACAGACAGTCATGTAAAGCTTTTATTTACAGTTTGGTCTGTAAACTTCTACTGTAATAATAAAAATCACACCCATGTGAAGTGAGTGGTGCAACTCTGTCCCATATGAGCGGTGCAACTGTTCTCTACAGTTGCACCGCGCAACTGTAGAGAACAGTTGCACCGCTCACTTCACAGGGGTGTGATTTGTATTATTACAGTAGAAGTTTACAGACCAAACTGTAAATAAAAGGTTTACATGACTTTCTGTCTCAGTCCGTATATAGCGAGCTGTAGTGAATAAGTACAGAACAGTTGCAACGCTCACTTCACAGGGGTGTGATTTTTATTATTACAGTAGAAGTTTACAGACCAAACTGTAAATAAAAGGTTTACATGACTTTCTGCCTCAGTCCGTATATAGCGAGCTGTATTGAATAAGCAGAGAACAGAATATGGGACAGAGTTGCACCACTCACTTCACATGGGTGTGATTTTTATTATTACTACAGTAGAAGTTTTTTTCTTATGAAAGCAGAGAGTCTTCTGTTTCATACGGTATATAGTATTTATATGTCGCTATAGGCCTTATTTTGTGAATATTGAGTTCGGGTCCATGTCTTCTCTGCAGTAACAGTTATATCTGGTGGGCGCAATGTGCAATGTAACCAATTTATGACAAACTGTACATGGGATCAATGTTTACTCTTTTCCTCGTAAAAGTACACATTCAGGGCTTTCATTCGGTGTATAGGATGTATAGCATATTTATTGTGTTTATTGTTATATCTGCCTGTCAATGTCTGACTATAAACCTTCATAACTCTTTGCTTTCTTAGATGATGATGATGATTGCCTCATTGTCTTGATCGCAAAACATTGGGGGGGGGGGGGGGGGGGTTCATGGGCACATTGGGCAGCAAAAGTCTTGATCCGTACGGCTATAAAAAGTCCCATTCCACCGTTCGGTTCAGAACTATAGTATAACGGTGAGACGCGTTGTCATCAGCTGATTTTGTTTTTCAAGCTAGTGAAGTATATTTACTAACAAGAGAACATGCCTGGGCATGCAGGTTGGAGGCGATGGAGGAAAAAAAAAGATTCCCCCGGCTGTGATGTCAACGACAACGGATCACAACACCACGGTTTAGGACGCGGAAAAGTTCGTTATACATTACACCCGGGTCGATTACGTCCCCGATGCGTTCATTGCGGTCTTATCACTACAATTATAATGAATAAAAAAGCGTTACAATCACACGTCCGAGCGATCTCCGATTATGACGGTTCTGCATGGCGATACGTGATCCACCAACGGCACACTGTCTTGTCGTGGCGGCCCCTCGATACTGTGGTTAGTTCGTAGTATTGTAGGCTCGGGGATCGTTTGGTCGCTACAGTATGAAGAAGGAAACATGCATCTGTCCATGTGTGTTGCAGACGCAATGCAATGCCGATCGGTTGTTTTTTTCCGAGAGACAGAGCCAGCCAGGACAGAGCCCCCATCTCGCAAGGCTCCTCCTGCAGGAGAAACAGGAGGGGAGGGGGGAATCGAGTAGTATAGTGTTGTGTGAAAGCCAATAGCTGGAGGAAAGCCTGGTGAGGCGAGGTTAGGTGAACACCGACTGGATCATTCCATGGGCGCGCATGGGCGCGTCCATTTTAGACTGGCTTAGTGGCTTCTACACGTAAAGCGGCCCGCCCTCCTGTTTTCAGGATGGGAGGGGTTTTTTTTTTTTTTGGGTTTTTTTTCTGATCACGTGAGCGGGACTAAGCAACAATGATAGGGCGATGGTTCTTCATTGTCCGGGTGGGTAAAAAGATGAATGAAAGTATGCTATAAAAAAGTGATTGAAACGTATTGATACGTGATCCGCACCCGACGTTTGATTAATTGATAACGTATTGATACGCGATTCGCGTCGGCTGTGTTAAGTAAGTCATGACCCACACTGCATGACCATAGTTGAGAGTAGGAACGAAGATTGCTCTTTTTTTCACAACAGTGCGGTACAGTGACTGCAATACCGCCCCTGCTGCTCCGATTCTCCGGCTAATCTCATTTCCAGTCCTGCCCTCACTTGCGAACAAGACCCAGAGATAGAGCCCTCGATCTGCGACACAAGCTGCTTCCACTGGTCTCTGTTGCTCATTGCCACACCAAGTTTATTCACAGCCAGTCCTGTGGTCTCTACTCAGAACATCTGGAAATGTGAGAGGTCTTGTTCCTCTCGATGGGCAGGGTAGTCTCCACAGAAGAATATCCGAAATTACCTGGTCTTTTGCTCTGGCAGTGTCCAGCAAAACAGAGTCTTCTTTGTGCTACAACAACTGCGATGGGAGGAATGATGCCTCCATAAATCTGAGCTTTAGTGGGATGGTCCTTCCATGAGAGGTTTTGGACATGCATGAGGAGTATGTTCAGTCAACACCATCCCAAAATTGCTTATTCATTGTCCATGTTTCGGCACCATAAGGAAGGATGCTTTCCACACAGGCGTTGAACAGGTTGGTCATGGTAGCTCTTGAGATGTCTGACTGCCATTTACAATGTAGCGTATTACAAGCATCCCAGGCCTGTCCTTTCCTTGTCAGGAAGTCCTTTCTGCTACTGACTACATATGATCCAATATATTTGATCTCTTCATAGTGATAACAGCCCTTGAGCAGAGGATATGTGTTCAGCAATCAGTGCGATGTCGTCCACGTAGTCAAGGTCGGTCAACCACCTCTGACTTTGACGACCAGATCTTCTGCCTATTGTGAGACCTTTGGAGGAGATGGTATCTGTCGTGTGCCTGAGGACATAGTCAACAGCAATGACAAAGAGAAAAGGAGCCAGTGTGTCGCCCTGAAGGATGCCTGTGGTTGTCTGGAATTATTTTGTTGGTCCCTCAATGCTCTGCACAAAGCAGACAGGGCTCTCATAATTCACTGCTATTGTCTTCACCATTTCTTCTGGTATTCCATAGTTGAGCAGCACTTAACTTACTTGGACTCCACAATCCATCGGTTCACTTAAACTCCTTCTCCTTCCCTACGTGGACTTCACAATCCATCGGTTTCCTGCTGTGAACCCTGGCCTCAGATGTGGAGATGTTGATCCTCACCTAAAGCCGCCGTACACGACTGCAAACAGGTCCAGTGAGAGCTGAAGGTCTTGGACCTATGGTGCCATCGAAGAGGTGAAAAAGGATAGCCTGACTGCTGTACTGTACTTCCACTTCAAAGATCCATTTGACTTGATTCACAGAGGCACGATGGTGGAGATCCTTGAGGCCTGCGGTGTCCCTCCCAACTTACTCTGGGCGACAGACCATGTATGTAGAAACAAAGGGCCAAGGTGGTGCCCGAGATGGCAAAAGTGAGGAGTTTGACTTCCTTGGGGTAATGCAAGAACCCTTCCTCTTCATCATAGTTCTAGATTATGCACTCAGGAAGGCCATCAGTGGACGAGAGCAGGATCTTTGCTTCACTCTCACTCCTAGGAGGTCGAGACGGCACCCCCGGTAGTCCTGACAGACCTGGACTATGCAGACGGCATCAGCCTGCACTCCAACAACGTGGAACAAGTACAACTGCTGAAGAGTGGAGTTAGTGTGGCAAGGTTGGCCTTAGGCTAAATGCCAAGAAAACGGAGCTTATAACATCTTACTGGTCATGTGATCCCATGTGATCCCCCTCTGACAACAGTAGACGCTGTGCTAAAATAATTCAAGGTAAGTAACTAGGCTCAACTAGTTCAATTCAGCCGAGCAAGGTCTCAAAGAGGAAGGCACTTGCATGGACAGGAAGGCCATCAGTGGACGAGAGCAGGATATTTGCTTCACTCTAACTCCAAGGAGGTCGAGACGACATCCCCAGTAGTCCTGACAGACCTGGACTTTGCAGGCGACATCAGCCTGCACTCTGACAATGTGGAACCAGCCCAACAACTACTGAAGAGTGGAGTTAGTGTTGGCCTTAGGCTAAATGCCATGAAAATGGAGCTTTCTGTGAATGATCCTACCAGAACATCCACCAGGAGGCACTGTGCTAAAGCAAGGTCTCAATGAGAGGAAGGCACTTGCATGGATGGTCCTTAATGGCATGACCAGTGTATGGAACTCCAACCTCCATCGAATCAACCTCTGCTTCTTCTATGCAACGGTAGTCTTGTCCTATATGGCAGTGAATGCTGGACCCTGACGCCAACCCTGCTGAAGTCTCTAGACGGGTGATACACCAGAATGTTGCGTGCAGTACTTAACATCAGCAAGAATGTGCATGTTACTAACAAGATCCTGTATGAGGTAATGCCAAAGTTGAGCAAGACTTAGCAATGAGAATGAGCCAAAGACGACGCCAAGTGCTGTGGGAACCAACACACATAATCGACATCCCACACTAACATGCGGATGTACTAAAAATGGTGCAGAAGTGCAGAATACCAACGAACTGGCCAAATCTATGGAGAACCAGGATGACTGGAAGCGATGATCGTCTGGACTCGTCTGGCTCCAGCATCCAGGAACCCATGCCTGCTGTCTCACCAGATGTCCTGCCTGCGCCCTCTGCACCTTCATCAGCTGACGACCTGCCAGAGCCCTCGTCAGCTGTCCACCCTTACACACTTATCTGCAGTGTCCTCTGAAAAACAATGTCACGAATGCCACACACAAAAACTGCCCATCGCCACTCATTATTGTTCATATCAGAAAGTGTGGGTGTAGGACGTCCGATGATCTTGGAAGCTCTCGGGATCATAACTGGTTGCTTGAATCCCACCCCCATGTTCTACCTCCATATCCTAGCTGGAACTGCCTCAAACGACCTCCGAGAGGCTGCTACCCTCGCATCCTCGCCCCGAGGAAAGCCCAGAAACATGACTGGCAGTCATGAGACCACTATGACGTGGTTGCCTCCAAAGTCCCTTCACCCACACGACAAGAGATGCTCAGTTCTGTCCCTGAGGACCTGTGTCTACAAAGGCATGGATGTAGTCCTCTTGGAAGGAGGAGTGGGACTCTGCTAGGCCCACACGTTGTCACCACCACATCTGGGACCCAGAAGAAAGCATCACAGAAGGAAGGTCTGCCACTACGACAACTGACCTTGCTGAACACACTGGGGTTGGACACTTAAAATCATCCACGAAGAAGTGGGGCCTGGCACACGGCACAGTATGCTTGAGCAGACTGCCGATCACATAATCACTACCTGTCTCCTTTTACTGTCGATCACATGATCACCACCTGTCTCCTTTTACTGTTACTGTCGATCACATAATCACCACCTGTCTCCTTTTACTGTTACTGTCGATCACATAATCACCACCTGTCTCCTTTTACTGTTACTGTCGATCACATAATCACCACCTGTCTCCTTTTACTGTTACTGTCGATCACATGATCACCACCTGTCTCCTTTTACTGTTACTGTCGATCACATAATCACCACCTGTCTCCTTTTACTGTCGATCACATAATCACCACTTGTCTCCTTTTACTGTTACTGTCGATCACATAATCACCACCTTTCTCCTTTTACTGTCGATCACATGATCACCACCTGTCTCCTTTTACTGTTACTGTCGATCACATAATCACCACCTGTCTCCTTTTACTGTTGATCACATGATCACCACCTGTCTCCTTTTACTGTTACTGTCGATCACATAATCACCACCTGTCTCCTTTTACTGTTACTGTCGATCACATAATCATCACCTGTCTCCTTTTACTGTCGATCACATGATCACCACCTGTCTCCTTTTACTGTTACTGTCGATCACATAATCACCACCTGTCTCCTTTTACTGTTACTGTCGATCACATAATCACCACCTGTCTCCTTTTACTGTTACTGTCGATCACATAATCACCACCTGTCTCCTTTTACTGTCGATCACATAATCACCACTTGTCTCCTTTTACTGTTACTGTCGATCACATAATCACCACCTGTCTCCTTTTACTGTCGATCACATGATCACCACCTGTCTCCTTTTACTGCCGATCACATAATCACCACCTGTCTCCTTTTACTGTCGATCACATAATCACCACTTGTCTCCTTTTACTGTTACTGTCGATCACATAATCACCACCTGTCTCCTTTTACTGTCGATCACATAATCACCACTTGTCTCCTTTTACTGTTACTGTCGATCACATAATCACCACCTGTCTCCTTTTACTGTCGATCACATGATCACCACCTGTCTCCTTTTACTGTTACTGCCGATCACATAATCACCACCTGTCTCCTTTTACTGTCGATCACATGATCACCACATGTCTCCTTTTACTGTTACTGCCGATCACATAATCACCACCTGTCTCCTTTTACTGTCGATCACATAAACACCACCTGTCAACTTTTACTGTTACTGTCGATCACATAATCACCACCTGTCTCCTTTTACTGTTACTGTCGATCACATAATCACCACCTGTCTCCTTTTACTGTTACTGTCGATCACATGATCACCACCTGTCTCCTTTTACTGTTACTGTCGATCACATAATCACCACCTGTCTCCTTTTACTGTTGATCACATGATCACCACCTGTCTCCTTTTACTGTTACTGTCGATCACATAATCACCACCTGTCTCCTTTTACTGTTACTGTCGATCACATAATCACCACCTGTCTCCTTTTACTGTTACTGTCGATCACATAATCACCACCTGTCTCCTTTTACTGTCGATCACATGATCACCACCTGTCTCCTTTTACTGTTACTGTTGATCACATAATCACCACTTGTCTCCTTTTACTGTTACTGTCGATCACATAATCACCACCTGTCTCCTTTTACTGTTACTGTTGATCACATAATCACCACCTGTCTCCTTTTACTGTTACTGTCTATCACATAATCACCACCTGTCTCCTTTTACTGTCGATCACATAATCACCACCTGTCTCCTTTTACTGTCGATCACATAATCACCACCTGTCTCCTTTTACTGTTACTGTCGATCACATAATCACCACTTGTCTCCTTTTACTGTTACTGTCGATCACATAATCACCACCTGTCTCCTTTTACTGTCGATCACATGATCACCACCTGTCTCCTTTTACTGTTACTGTCGATCACATAATCACCACTTGTCTCCTTTTACTGTTACTGTCGATCACATAATCACCACCTGTCTCCTTTTACTGTCGATCACATGATCACCACCTGTCTCCTTTTACTGTTACTGCCGATCACATAATCACCACCTGTCTCCTTTTACTGTTACTGCCGATCACATAATCACCACCTGTCTCCTTTTACTGTCGATCACATGATCACCACATGTCTCCTTTTACTGTTACTGCCGATCACATAATCACCACCTGTCTCCTTTTACTGTTACTGTCGATCACATGATCACCACCTGTCTCCTTTTACTGTTACTGTAGATCACATAATCACCACCTGTCTCCTTTTACTGTTATTGTCGATCACATAATCACCACCTGTCTCCTTTTACTGTCGATCACATAATCACCACCTGTCTCCTTTTACTGTTACTGTCGATCACATGATCACCACCTGTCTCCTTTTACTGTTACTGTCGATCACATAATCACCACCTGTCTCCTTTTACTGTCGATCACATGATCACCACCTGTCTCCTTTTACTGTTGATCACATAATCACCACCTGTCTCCTTTTACTGTCGATCACATAATCACCACCTGTCTCCTTTTACTGTCGATCACACAATCACCACCTGTCTCCTTTTACTGTCGATCACATAATCACCACCTGTCTCCTTTTACTGTCGATCACATAATCACCACCTGTCTCCTTTTACTGTCGATCACATAATCACCTGTCTACTTTTACTGTCTGATACCTGTCCATTGGGCCTGCCCCAAAGTTATTAGTGCAGCCACGCCCCGGTAGCCGGCGAGTTCTCAACAGGCCTGAAAATTAAGGCCCAGGCCCTCATCAAACCCTGCACACTCAAGACACTGCCCCCGCTGCCACCCTTATATCTCCATATATGGAGCTGACCTGTTCTGACATTCCATATGTTGATCTGACCTCATCAAACCCTTTACACTCAAGACATGCTCTATATATGGCCAGTACAGAATTAATTCCATGTGTTGATCTGACCCCCCCCCATGCCAAAGCGCCACTGCTCGCCCAGCAGTCTGCCGTCACCCAGACGGATGCGTAGGGCAAGTGGTCGGATGTTGGCTGGGAACCCCCCCACATCCCCTTCACCGGCTCCCCAGGTGCTTTTTATGGACAGCTGACAGCCGACAGTGATCCCATCCAGTTCTTCCAGCTCTTCCTGACCGATGAGATGCTGTCGGACATCGTGGTGCAAACCAACCTGTATGCTGAGCTGTGTATAGCTAAGGTAAAATTATGTAATTTAGATGGCATATTATGTAAACATGGCATTCTATAGTGTATACTTACTAGAAAATTGAGCACCACTTTCTTTTTTTTTTGGAGTGGTGCAGTGATTCAACCACTCCTATAGACGGCTATGTGTGTCCCTGGGTTTGTCCGCGCCACACGGTAACTCTGTCATTTCTCAACCATTTCGGACACGGGGCGGCTCGCCGGAACCGGGCCGGCCCCCTGACCGCATTCCTGCACCACTCACTTCACAAGGGTGTGATTTTTTTTTTTTTTTTTTTTTTTGATTTTTTTTCTTTGATTTTTTTTTGTGACTTATTTTAGATTTTATTTTAGATTTTATTTTTTTCTATCTATACACTAAATGTCAATTGTAAATTGTAGGTCCCTGCCGAGGTGGCCCACTCGAGAGTGTGGCAGTGGAGAGAGGTCACCCTGACGGAGCTGAAGAACTTCTTCGCCCTGTACTTCCTGACCGGTATCCACATATTGCCCAGGCTGGAGTTGTACTGGAGCATGGACGAGGTGCTTTCCACCCCCTTCTTCAACAAGACAATGTCCCGTGACCGCTTCCAGTTGCTGTTGCGGTTCATCCACTTCTCGGAGAATGGGGCAGGGAACGAAGCGGACAGGCTGTATAAGGTGAGGCCAGTGTTGGACTATTTGTTGGCCAAGTTCAAGGAGATGTTGACGCCTACAGAGAACATCTCTATAGATGAAGGAATGATGCTCTGGAGGGGGAGACTGGCCTTCAGGGTTTACAACCCTCAGAAGCCAATAAAATACGGCCTGAAGTCGTATATTCTCTGTGACAGCAAGACAGGTTACTGTTATAGCCTCAAACCTTATGTAGGGGAAAAGTCCCAGTTGATTCTCACAGTAGAACTCCTAATGGCTGACTTGACACATCAGGGTTATCGACTTTATATGGACAACTACTACAACAGTGTCAAAATGTGTAACCATCTCAGAGGGTTGGGAACACACGTTTGTGGGACTCTTAGAAAGTTCCGGGGAGAACCTCCAGTAATCAGAGACGCCACCATCAAGAAGCTGGCACCTGGAGAGTCCATCATGCGCCACAACAAGAAGGTCATGATCATTGCTTGGAGGGACAAAAAAATTGTCAAGGTTGTGTCTACCATGCACAAACATGAAATGGTCAGAGTCCTGGAGAGGGAAAAAGGGAAGGCGGTCAGACGAGAGCTGATCAAGCCTGCATCCATTGCAGAGTACAATAAGTACATGAATGGGGTCGACCGTTTAGACCAGATGATATCGTACTATCCCTTTACCCGGAGAACGATGAAGTGGTATAAAAAGTTTGTGATGTATATGTTCTCCATTGCTATGTACAATGCATTCGTCCTCTACAAAGATGCCAAAAAGGGGGAAGCCAAGTGTCTGTTGCCATTCCTTCTCAGCATCGTGAAGTCATGGGGCAACTTGCGGGATGTGGGGGTGGATCAGGTGGGTGCAGTGGGGGAGGATCAGGTGGGTGCAGTGGGGGAGGATCAGGTGGGTGCAGTGGGGGGAGAGCAGGTGGGAGAGCAGCTGGGTGCAGTGGGGGGGGAGGAAGCCCCTAGGGCCCGAAGGTCAGTGGGGGGGGAGCAGGTGGGTGCAGTGGGGGGAGCCCCTAGGCCAAGGGCACCACGCCAACCACGCCAAGACCCTGGCAGCAGGCTCCATGTGAATCTTGGAGACCACGAGCTGATCAAAATTCCCAGAACGGGCAAAAAAGTGTTGCCCCAAAAGGTGTGTCGGGTTTGCAGCGTTGGGGGTAAGCGGCATGAGACACGCTTTTTTTGCAAAGCCTGTGGTGTGCCCATGCATAGAGGAGCGTGTTTTCACAAGTACCACACCAAGAAGTTTTACAAGAAGTAATTTTGTTTTGGTTTTTATGTTTATTTTGACTGTGAACTTTATTGTATTTATATTGTGTATTTTGTATGATTATTGCAGTAAGGGACCACTGATATAGTGGGCATGTTGTACTTTCCATGATTATTGCAGTAAGGGACCACTGATATAGTGGGCATGTTGTACTGCTCATAGAAGCACTTTTTTTTTTTATGATTATTGCAGTAAGGGACCACTGATATAGTGGGCATGTTGTACTTTGTATGATTATTGCAGTAAGGGACCACTGATATAGTGGGCATGTTGTACTGCTCATAGAAGCACTTTATTTTGTATGATTATTGCAGTAAGGGACCACTGATATAGTGGGCATGTTGTACTTTGCTCATAGAAGCACTTTATTTTGTATGATTATTGCAGTAAGGGACCACTGATATAGTGGGCATGTTGTACTTTGCTCATAGAAGCACTTTATTTTGTATGATTATTGCAGTAAGGACCACTGATATACTGGGCATTTTGTATTTAGCTCAGACGCACTTTATTTTGTATAATTTTTACACTAACTGTATGATTACTATTTACTACAGTAAAAGCCACTGATATACTGGACATTTTGTATTTAGCTCAGACGCACTTTATTTTGTACACTAACTGTATGATTACTACAGTAAAAGCCACTGATATACTGGGCATTTTGTATACTAACTGTATGATTACTACAGTAAAAGCCACTGATATTCTGGGCATTTTGTACAGACCAAACTGTAAATAAAAGGTTTACATGACTTTCTGCCTCTGTCCGTATATAGCGAGCTGTAGAGAACAGAGTTTCACCGCTCACTTCACAGGGGTGTGATTTTTATTATTACAGTAGAAGTTTACAGACCAAACTGTAAATAAAAGGTTTACATGACTTTCTGCCTCAGTCCGTATATAGCGAGCTGTAGAGAACAGAGTTTGACCGCTCACTTCACAGGGGTGTGATTTTTATTATTACAGTAGAAGTTTACAGACCAAACTGTAAATAAAAGGTTTACATGACTTTCTGCCTCAGTCCGTATATAGCGAGCTGTAGAGAACAGAGTTTGACCGCTCACTTCACAGGGGTGTGATTTTTATTATTACAGTAGAAGTTTACAGACCAAACTGTAAATAAAAGCTTTACATGACTTTCTGTCTCAGTCCGTATATAGCGAGCTGTAGTGAATAAGTAGAGAAGTAGAGTTGCACTGCTCACTTCACAGGGGTGTGATTTTTTTATTATTACAGTACAATTTTTTTCCTTATGAAAGCAGAGAGTCTTCTGTTTCATACGGTATATAGTATTTATATGTCGCTATAGGCCTTATTTTGTGAATATTGAGGAGTTCACGTCCATGTCTTCTCTGAAGTTATCTGGTGGGCACAAGCTGCATTCAATAACCAATTACTGTCTAACTGTAGATGGGATCAATGTTTACTGTTTTCCTCGTAAAAGTACACATTCAGGGCTTTCATTCGGTGTATAGGATGTATAGGATATTTATTGGGTTCAATTTTATATCTGCCTGTCAATGTCTCTGACTTTAAACCATCCATAACTCTGCTCGCTGTTCAAGATAACCACTTCCAGGCAAATGCAGGTGTTGCAAAAAGGTCAATATCTCCAGAATGGAACATGGTAAAATCAAAATGTATTTTTTTAATTGAAGTGGACAAGTTCAGCTTTCTTTTGATGTAGGCGTGTGATTCTCGCTATAAGAGAACATTTTACTGTGGGCCCCCGAACAAGGCCTTTGTGCAATGTTAAATGGCAGCAACATCCAAATAGGCCTGTTGAGATCTTCCAGCAATCAAAGTGTTAACACCGTCTTCAGGGGATTGTACTCAGGTAGGTATGTCACTCTGTTTCCATATCCGTGTACTCAGGTAGGTATGTCACTCTGTTTCCATATCCGTGTACTCAGGTAGGTATGTCACTCTGTTTCCATATCCGTGTACTCAGGTAGGTATGTCACTCTGTTTCCATATCCGTGTACTCAGGTAGGTATGTCACTCTGTTTCCATATCCGTGTACTCGGGTAGGTATGTCACTCTGTTTCCATATCCGTGTATTCGGGTAGGTATTTCACTCTGTTTCCATATCCGTGTATTCGGGTAGGTATTTCACTCTGTTTCCATATCCGTGTACTCCTGTAGGTATTTCACTCTGTTTCCATATCCGTGTACTCTGGTAGGTATTTCACTCTGTTTCCATATCCGTGTATTTGGGTAGGTATTTCACTCTGTTTCCATATCCGTGTACTCAGGTAGGTATGTCACTCTGTTTCCATATCCGTGTACTCAGGTAGGTATGTCACTCTGTTTCCATATCTGTGTACTCGGGTAGGCTTTTCACTCCTTTTCCATATTCCACTTTCTTTATTTGTCGATTCATGCACATCACAGGTACGTAATTCAACTCAAATCATCACCGATTGGTTCAGGTTAACTGAACAAGATCCCACAGATAAGTACGGTTTAACTTTCTCTCTCGGGTTTCAGATAAGGCAGTTCAACTCAGATACCGGTAAGTATATATATATATAGCCTATATATATATATATATATATATATATATATATATAATCCAACAGTCTATGAAGGTGGATAGGATTTATCCCCGGTAAGTATTTCCACTAAGCCTGTTAGTAGAGTAGAGTATGTTTTTACTCCTTTTCTGTAGACCGTGTACTCAGGTAGGTTTTTTCACTCCGTTTCCATATCCCGTATATTACTCCTTTTTATACCGTTTGCCACACCTGGGCGATTCCACACAGGTGCGGCGTGATCAAGCTGATGCAAGAGATGGACAGGTGTGTATCTTCCTTCTAATGACGCGGCCCAGGCTGTTGATGCGGTCTTCTTTCTGTGTCTCATCCGCTCTACCGGGAAGACCCCATGAATTAGTAGGGTCTGTCTGGCAGGCACACAGCGCAGCAGCATGCTCGAGCAGACTGCCGATCACATCATCATCACCCTGGTCCCCTTTTTATAGACCACCATCGGAGGGCCGGTAGGCTACCTGAGACGAGGGCGTGGCTGCGCGGCATCGAGCTGGACATCCCATGATGATGATACACTAAAGAAGACGTCTAAGTCTCGCTCTCATTTTGTAATTGTGTATTTGTAATATGCGTTTCATGTTGGTTGTAATGTAATATTATTATATTATGCTTCATGTTGACTGTAATATTATAATGTGTTTACCCCATGTGTTCTGTGCTGTGTCCCCCCCCCAACCCCTCCCCTCCCCCTGTTTGGGGGGGGGGGGAGGGGAGGTCCCCACTCTCGGCCTGCACCTTGTCGTGGTGAGTGGGCTTTAAACCAAGACAGGCCATTTATACTCATTTACTGCCACAGCGAATTAATACATGTGGCCAAATTTGACTGAGCGACTGCCTTTGGATTTTTTTTTAAATTTGTTTTTGTTTTTCATGTCATATGAAAGCGGGGAATCATAGCTTCAAATTGACATGTTGGTTGTTCAGTTTGACCCACCAGTTTTGGAGATATGGCTTATAGAGTAATGTCTTGCAGAGAAACGGCGAGTTGAGAAAACAGCCCTGAAAGGTTGACTTCTGTGTTCTCTAACATTACACCTAGCTACATGTTTAAGCATTTATTTCATATGTCATATGTCGATTTCAGCTCTGAAATTTATTTCAGACATGCTCTAGTATGTGAAGAGTCTGCCTGTGCTATTAACTCATTTTAGAAAAAAAAAAGAAAAAAAAAGGTTTTTCTCCTCTGAAAAGCTGGAGGTTGCGCGATGGCAGGCGCTCAGTCAAATCTGGTCACAAATAATCCACCCCTTGCCCGTGATTTGTTTTTCCTTACTTTTCAAGTTGTCACAGAATGTTTGTCTCAATTACGACCCCGTTGATAAACACAGGTTTTCTCTGTTCTTACGACCAAACCCACGACCCCGTTGATAAACACAGGTTTTCTCTGTTCTTACGACCGAACCCACGACCCCGTTGATAAACACAGGTTTTCTCTGTTCTTACGACCGAACCCACGACCCCGTTGATAAACACAGGTTTTCTCTGTTCTTCCGCGAAAAATAAAAAAAACCTTTTGTCGGTCATCCGTCCTAGCCCATTCTGGACGGGAACCCCTGTTGGTGTTCCCGTCCAGAATTATGTTATGCTTTAGCCATTGAAAAATAGCAGATCTACAAGCGCGGTCTACAAGCACTCTGTGCGGCGCTACGAGCTTGCAGGTCTGCTATTTTTGAAAAATCGTGAAAATGTGACGCTATATAAATTAACAATTTTACCCCCACTGCCTCCCCAGTGTCCCCCCAGTGTCCCCCCAGTGTCCCCCCAGTGTCCCCCCAGTGCGCCCCCCCAGTGCCTCCTCAGTGCCCCCAGTGCCTCCTCAGTGTCTCCCCAGTGCCTCCTCAGTGTCTCCCCAGTGCCTCCCCAGTGCCCCCCAGTGCCCCCCAGTGTCCCCCCAGTGTCTGCCCAGTGCCTCCTCAGTGTCTCCCCAGTGTCCCCCCAGTGTCCCCCAGTGCCCCCCAGTGCCTCCCCAGTGCCCCCCCAGTGCTCCCCAGTGCCCCCCAGTGTCTCCCCAGTGCCCCCCAGTGTCTCCCCAGTGCCCCCCAGTGTCTGCCCAGTGTCTGCCCAGTGCCCCCCAGTGTCTGCCCAGTGCCCCCCAGTGTCTGCCCAGTGCCTCCCCAGTGCCCCCCCAGTGCCCCCCAGTGCCTCCGCAGTGCAATTTACAATTTAGGCATTTAGCAGACGCTCTTAATCCAGAGCGACTTACATTAAGCAAGAACAAAAGCATGGGAATACATCACATATATAAAAAGCATTTATCAAGAAACATGCGTAAGCTAAGAACGCCCCCCAGTGCCTCCCCAGTGCCTGCCCATTGCCTCCCCAGTGCCCCCCAGTGCCTCCCCAGTGCCCCCCAGTGCCTCCCCAGTGCCCCCCAGTGTCTGCCCAGTGCCTCCCCAGTGCCTCCCCAGTGCCCCCCAGTGTCTCCCCAGTGCCCCCCAGTGTCTCCCCAGTGCCCCCCAGTGCCTCCCCAGTGCCCCCCAGTGTCTCCCCAGTGTCCCCCAGTGTCTCCCCAGTGTCCCCCAGTGTCTCCCCAGTGCCCCCCAGTGCCTCCCCAGTGCCTCCCAGTGTCCCCCCAGTGCCTCCCAATGTCTGCCCAGTGCCTCCCCAGTGCCTCCCCAGTGTCTGCCCAGTGTCTGCCCAGTGTCTGCCCAGTGTCTCCCCAGTGTCTGCCCAGTGCCTCCCCAGTGTCTGCCCAGTGCCTCCCCAGTGCCTCCCCAGTGCCTCCCCAGTGTCTCCCCAGTGTCTCCCCAGTGCCTCCCCAGTGCCTCCCCAGTGCCTCCCCAGTGCCTCCCCAGTGCCTCCCCAGTGTCCCCCCAGTGTCCCCCCAGTGTCTGCCCAGTGTCCCCCCAGTGCCTCCCCAGTGTCTGCCCAGTGCCTCCCCAGTGTCTGCCCAGTGCCTCCCCAGACTTTACTGTTGAAATGTAATGAATGTGATTTATTTTGGAACCTGTAAATTACAACCAACCAAACTAAGGCACTGGTTGTGGTACTTCTGGTTTACCGGAACGGGGTTCAACTCCCTGTAGTGCCCTCAATTTGTTTTTTACATTATTTATTTTGATTTTCTGCTCATCGTGTTGCCTTTTCATAGATGATAACCCCCAGGTTCTTTACTGTGTTTGTAGTCCTCTCCCTACAGTTAGTCTATTTGTTTTTTTTTAAACAAAATGTTTATTGTTTTTTTCGTTTTTCATACATGTACACAACATGGTGATGCTGAAATATAGGAGCGGAGAGGGTCAATGGAGCAGACCAAGAGACAAAAACAAAAAACAAAACATTTAGCAGAAGTCAGTATATAAACAGATAAATGAGTATAGTATAAGATCACTACAGTATTATGAGGCATTTCCATTATCATTACGAAGCATATTCAACACATCAATATTCGTTAAGAGTTGGGTGAAGGGTCCCCAGACTTCATCATACATTACACTTTTTTTCTTCAAATTATAAGGTATCCTTTCCATAGCACAACAGCTGCTCATTTCCCTGAGTTAGATGCAATTGTGCGCTTTGCTTGGAGTAGTGACATATCTATGATAATGTGTTTATTCCTTGGTATAACCATGGTTACCGGGTACAATCCCAATATGCAGAGTTTTGGATCCAATGGTATCCTTACATCTAGCATTCTATAAAGTATGTGTAAGATCTCGCTCCAAAATGCCACAATCTCTCTGCATTCCCACATACAGTGAAAAGGTGTGCCCTTTGACTGCTCACATTTTACACAGGTGTCTGGAATATTTTCATTGAACTGGTGTAATTTAGCTGGTGTTTATATAAGTGCGCATCAACCAGTTATATTGTAGCAATCTTAATCTAGTATTTGCAGTTTGTCTGTGTACTTTTGCACAGTCAACCAGGGATATCCTCTTGTACATCTTCCTTCCAGTCTATCGTTAGAGCTTTCAGATGAATTGGAAAAAGAGACGAAAATCACTCCGAGACCATGGGCTATAGTCCAAGTGATTTTCGTATTTTTTTCAAATCCTCAAAAATGATGAAAAACGACATGCTATAGTATGCCGTCCGAGACCATGGGCTATATATAGTCCATTGTCTCGAGTGATTTTCGTCTTTTTTTCAAATCCTCAAAGATGATGAAAAACGGCGTGCTATAGTATGCCGTCCGAGATGGGCAATAGCCCATGGTCAAAAATGATGAAAAACGAGGATTTGAGAAAAATATGAAAATCACCCCGAGACCATGGGCTATAGTCCATTGTCTCGAGTGATTTTAGTCTTTTTTTCAAATCCTCAAAGATGATGAAAAACGGCGTGCTATAGTATGCCGTCTGAGATGGGCTATAGCCCATGGTCAAAAATTATGAAAAACGCGGATTTGAGAAAAAGACGAAAATCACTCCGAGACCATGGGCTATAGTCCATGGTCTCAGAGTGATTTTCGTCTTTTTTCAAATCCTCGTTTTTCATCATTTTTGAGGATTTGAAAGAAAGACGAAAATCACTTCATCATTTATCATCCATTATCATTTATCATTTATCATCATTTATCATTTATCATCATTTATCATTTATATACGACAACCTTCCCCGTGTTTCTTCACTAGTCCGATCCAGAAGAACACGGCCACTGCGACAGAGCTATGATCATGAGGTTATATCTTCCCTTCTCTGGAATCCTGCCTCAAAGCAGACCAGAAGTAGAAACTGTCGTTCTCTGATGTCCTCGCTATAGGGACACAAGGACCGGGAAGTCTGGCGTGACATTGTGAAATCCATGATCTCGACCGCGGTCGAAAAATGATGAAAGACCAAGGTGGTGGAATACTGGCAGAGCAACTCCTGTCTCCCTCCAGAAGAAGATGGAGATGATGGACTGGACACCTTCAAGTTATGGGGAGTGCAAATTAACAACAAACTGGGCTGGACTGATAACACTGAGCATGGCCGGATTAACCCATTTTGGGTGGGAACGCCTTTTGGTGTTAGCATTATGTTATGCTTTAGCTATTGAAAAATAGCAGATCTACAAGCTCATAGCGCGCCACCGAGTGGCGCGCTACGAGCTTGTAGGTCTGCTATTTTTGAAAAATCGAAGAACGACACATAGCTTTTTCAGAAAACTGTCAGGATGTAGAAGACATTTTTAGAATCTGATCTCAGGTCAAAATGGGTTAAGACGTTTGCATGCCTCAGGGCTATGGCCAGCCATGCCTCATAGGCCATTTCAGCACCACGGACAGTGCCTTTAGTTTACCCAGAGATTCCAGACAAATATAAAATCCGTATAGGCCTATTTCCCAATCAAATTAATTTAAGTCAGCTACATGATTAAAATGTTGCCAATACAAGTTATAATAAAATACAATAATAATACGGTAATTATATCATTATAATACAACAATGAAAAAAAGTCAAAGCACAGATCGTAGACATTTCCTAACTTGGCAATGGCAGGCTGTTCACGTGGTTAGACATTTCCAACAAACACATCACACGCACAGCACACCATCAATCAACAATAGTACTGACATTGAATTTGCTGGAGGGGGAAAAAGGTTGCACATTTAATTAACCAATCTGTAGAGCCAGTGTCCCTTTCTTTGCTTTGCGGGTAACTTCAGCTGAGGTGATGCTAACAAACTATATTATCTTAGTTTCTCCCTTTCTTTACCCATATGGGCCGGCTGACAGTAGAGTACTTGTCGCAGAGCTCCAGTTGCCATCTGCTTTTTGGCCTGTGTTGCGACTATGCAGCAGTGTTGAGTTATATCTTTGAAAAGAATAATGGCCAGTGAACAGGCCTGCTATACTGCTGCTGAAACCACATTTTATTTGTGCTTGTGTTTTGGCATTTAGCTGACATTCTCATCTGGAGTGATTTTCACTGTGTGAGTCAGTAACTCCTCACTGTCAAGGACACTGTTGACAGGACACAAACAGCAGTTCAAGCTGATCCACACCTGGGTGTAATTGTGAGCAAAGCTTTAACCTTTCAGCGACTCCTACGGGTCTAGCAGTTTGGATGTTATCAGATGATTTCATCTCCGTCATCAGCCCTTATCAAGGGCTAATTAACCCTATTACTATAGGGTCATACTATTATAGGGTCATACTATTATAGGGTCATACTAGTATATAGGGTCATACTATTATAGGGTCATACTATTATAGGATCATACTATTGTATAGGATCATACTATTATAGGATCATAATACTATTATAGGATCATACTATTATAGGGTCATACTATAGGGTCATACTATTATAGGATCATACTATTATAGGGTCATACTATAGGGTCATACTATTATAGGGTCATACTATAGGGTCATACTATAGGATCATACTATTATAGGGTCATACTATTATATAGGATCATACTATTATATAGGATCATACTATTATATAGGATCATACTATTATAGGATCATACTATTATAGGATCGTCATACTATAGGATCATACTATTATAGGGTCATAACCCTAACTCTAACCCTATATAACCTCAGTCTTAACCGGCCACGTAAGTAAACATAAAGCGAAGTTGTTGTATAGCGGAGCTTCACAATGTTTTCGCTTCGGTGGCAGTAATTTCACTTCCGCGTTTCCTAGTCGCCTACTGGCAGTAGGCAGTATGTAGGACAGGGATGTTTCCTAGTCGCATACTGGCAGTAGGCAGTATGTAGGACAGGGATGTTTCCTAGTCGCCTACTGGCAGTAGGCAGTATGTAGGACAGGGATGTTTCCTAGTCGCCTACTGGCAGTAGGCAGTATGTAGGACAGGGATGTTTCCTAGTCGCCTACTGGCAGTAGGCAGTATGTAGGACAGGGATGTTTTCTTAGTCGCCTACTGGCAGTAGGCAGTATGTAGGACATTGCTCTATTGCATGGTCTGATAAGCAACATATTGCTCTATTGCATGGTCTGATAAGCAACATATTGCTCTATTGCATGGTCTGATAAGCAACATATTGGTGATTATCGCTTGATAACCTTCGAAGACGGGCCAGTATCTGTGACTCTTTGCTCCATTACATTACACTATTAGGACAAAGACAAACATTTTCATGTTGGGTGGAATAGGTTTGATGCATCATGCATGGCGTGAGAGTGGTGGGTTCAAAATGGCCAAAAAATAGCCAAGGAGAAAATAACGTTTTACCATGTAGCTGAGGAGAGGTTATAAATCTTGTCAAGCCTGCCTTCCTTTTTTTACTTTACCTTCATTAAGTCTTCCTGCTTAGTGTAATGACTCTGAATCTGATTTTGATATGATGGTAAAAGTCATTGTGGATAAATCGCACAGAAAGGAAAACAGTCAGAAACAGACTTGCTCTCTGCATAAACATTTAAGGCAGACTCCTTAGACAAAGACTAAGAAATTCTATTTATTTTATTTTAACATGCGCATAAAGTGCTCTGTGCTCAAAGTGAGGGGTGCAAAGAATAATTTACAATTTACAATTTAGGCATTTAGCAGACGCTCTTAATCCAGAGCGATTTACATTAAGCAAGAACAAAAAAGCATGGGAATACATCACATAAAAAGCATTTATCATGAAACATGCGTACCGTAAGCTAAGAACGTAACAGTGGAATATCTATATAATGAAACTATACATATAAACTATACATATATACTATACTATGCTATACATATGTACTATGATGTGCTATGACTACATACAATGCAATTATAGTGCTGTCTACATAACATGCTATAAGTCTGTATCAAATGATATCTAAGTCTACAGAAATGCTATCTAAGGGGGTAGGGTAAGTGCTACGGGCCATGATGGAGTCTGAAAAGGTGGGTTTTCAGACTACGGCGGAAGAATAAGCAAACGTTTGGGTCCTAGGACCTTCATCAGTGCTATATGAGTGGATCACAGACAGACAAGTTGCTCTTATAGGGCCCCTGGTCCTAGGACCTTCATCACTGCTTTATGAGTGGATCACAGACAGACAAGTTGCTCTTATAGGGCCCCTGGTCCTAGGACCTTCATCAGGGCTATATGAGTGGATCACAGACAGACAAGTTGCTCTTATAGGGACCCTGGCTCTAGATCAGCTCAGGTGCTGAGGATCACTACTCAAGGACATACAGTCCCATTCTGTTGGTCTGTACCAGGCTGACTTCTAGAGGTACCATGTGAAAAGTACCTCTGGAAGCCACACCTCTGATGGGTGTGGTTTAGCCCTAAGTGGTGTGTTTTTTCCACCCACTGTGTAATACAATAAATGGACAGTAGGTGGCAGTAGGACAAAGGCCAGAGCAACTATACATTCCAGCTGGCAAATAGTAATTTGCACTGCATTTTTAGGGTTTGGTAATTGTCATTGCTGCTGTCAAGGAGTGAAACATTACAGAACAAAAAGGTTACATAGCATTAAACATGGAATCATAATCTACGCTGATAGCACTGATGAAGGCCCTATAAGGCAGACACGTTTGCTACTTTGTTGTACCCCTCACTTTGAGCAAGGATCACATTAAAATAAAATAAATACTATTTTCTTAGTCTCTGTACTCTAAGGAGTCTCCCTTAATATTTCACGGGGCGTAATAGTTCACCTTGTACTTTAATCTCACAGAAGCAACGGCTCCCCTTTAAAAGGAAAGTACTGCTGCACCATGACTTGCTGTCGAATCAGCTGCTAGAATCAGAATCCTAAAATATTTGGCAGTCGTCTACACTTTTAAATAGCCTATTTGGAGGAAACATGTTCTGCATCTACAGTTGGGTGCCACCGATATTGTCCCTTATCATTTGACCCATTTAGGCCTGACCTCAAAATCTAAAAAAATCCTTCTAAATCCTCCAGTTTTCTGAAATAAATATTTTCACGATTTTTCAAAAATAGCAGACCTACAAGCTCGTAGCGCGCCACTCGGTGGCACGCTATGAGCTTGTAGATCTGCTATTTTTCAATAGCTAAATTATAACAGTTTAAAACACCAAAAGGGGTTCCCGCCCAAAATGGGTTAACTGTCCTTTTGCGCAGATCACGCAAACCTCAGCAAAAAGAAAAGGACAATATCGATGGCCTCCAACTGTATGACTTTCATTACAGTGCTTGTGTGGACATGGTAAGTGATCATTATGGATCTAATCACATGCCAAACATTGTACTTAATCAAACCAATTACTTTGAATGCCCAAAAGTATAACTCAGTGCCTTTGCAGTTCAACCAAACTGACATTTGAAACATAGCACACTGAGATTTACAACAGCCATTTGGCGGCATTCCAAAACCACACATTAATCAGGATAATATTTCCATTTTACAGTGCTGACACACAACTCGCTATAAGAGTCTAATGATGACTATGGAATTTAGTTAGGTGCTGTGAATGACTCAGACACTTTTGGCAACTTTTATTAGAGACACTTTTCCATTCCCATTTCCAGTGAGGAGAACAGATCCAGCTGTCATGGGGCAGAATATGGCTAGGAATAATACAACATTTATATACAGTAGGCTCCAAAATCTGGGCGTGATACTCAAATTGGCTTGGGGTCACTGCTGGCATTGCTATTTCATAGGAGGGCCACTTCAAGTACTATTGCAAATGTACTATTTGTTTCATGAGTCAGTATTGTGCGTGTTGCCCCCAGTGTGTCAGGACCTTAAGCCTGAGCAGCTGCATTTATTAAAGTTCATAGTCCAGAAAGGTTTCTCGTAGATGCTTTTGAAAAAGGCACATACTGCCTGACTGAACATTTTGGACAGCTCTGGGAAGTTTAGAGGTAATTCTTTATAGAAAAAATGTCCAGCCATGTACATTATTTTCCATG
This sequence comes from Electrona antarctica, assembly GCF_951216825.1. Classification (NCBI taxonomy): domain Eukaryota; kingdom Metazoa; phylum Chordata; class Actinopteri; order Myctophiformes; family Myctophidae; genus Electrona; species Electrona antarctica. The sequence goes on from NW_027637198.1 coordinate 141,056, forward strand.
TCCACCGTAAGATGAACCAAAGTAGGCTAGAATGGGGTTGCTATGTGTAAGTATGTAGGAGTAGTAGCATTACAAAATTTGTGCTATTGCCATAGATAATGCATTGGGCGTTTAAGTTAAATAACTCAGGAACTACAAAACATTTCAAAGTAAAAAGTTCCAGCATGTGTCTCCACAGTAAGGTGAATAATAAAAAGTGTGAATGGAGTTTCTAGGTGAAAGTGCTTTTTTGACGTGCCAATGTCTGCCATTGAGCCCCATTGTAAATGTCTCAAATTTGAAAGCACTATATTTCTAAAACTATGAAACATTTCAAAGATTCCTTTTCAGGCAAACATGTCCGCCGTAAGATGAACCTGAGTAGGCTAGAATGGGGTTGCTATGTGTAAGTATGTAGGACTAGTAGCATGCCAAAGTTTGTGCTATTTCCATAGAGAATGCATTGGGCGTTTAAGTTAAATAACTCAGGAACTACAAAACATTTCAAAGTAAAAAGTTCCAGCATGTCTCCACAGTAAGCTGAATAATACAAAGTGTGAATGGAGTTTCTAGGTGAAAGTGATTTTTTGACGTGCCACTATCTGCCATTATACATTTCTCAAATTTGAAAGCAATATATTTCTAATACTATGAAACATTTCAAAGACTCCTTTTCAGGCAAACATGTCCACCGTAAGACGAACCTAAATAGGTTTGAATGGGGTTTCTAGGTGTAAGTATGTAGGACTAGTAGCATGTCAAAGTTATACATTTCTCATATTTGATTTCGGACGCCATTTTCGTTTTTCGTGATTTTGGAGGATTTGAAAAAAAGATGAAAATCACTAACAAAGGGCATACTATAGTCCATGGTTTCGGACCGCATGCCGTTTTTCATGATTTTGCAGGATTTGAGAAAAAATGAAAAAAATGTACCTGTAAACTACAACAAAACAAACTAAGGCACTGGTGTGGTACTTCTGGTTTAGCAGAACAGGGTTCAAGTCCCTGGAGTGCTCTGCTCAATTTGTTGTATTTACATGGTTTATTTTAATTTTCTGCTCATTGTGTTGCCTTTTCATAGATAACCCCCAGGTTCCCTACTGTGTTTGTACTCAAGTCTATTTATTACATAATGATTTCTGCCCATGGTCTCGGAGTGATTTTCGTCTTTTTTTCAAATCCTCGTTTTTCATCATTTTTGACCATGGGCCCATATCGGACAGAATACTATAGCAGGCCATTTATCTACATTTTTGAGGATTTGAAAAAAAGACTAAAATCAATCGAGACACTTTTTCGTCACACTTTTCCGTCACACTTTTTCGTCGAAGACATACTATAGTATGTCGTTTTTCATGATTTTGAAGGATTTAAAAAAATTATGAAAATCATGAAAAAACAACATTTATACATGTAGCATGTGCTCCGAGACCATGGACTATAGCCTGTCGCTTTTCGGTGATTTTCCCCTTTTTTTTTTCAAATCCTCCGAAACCGTGAAAAATGCCACCCTGTACATGTGCTCCAAGACCATGACTATAGCCTGTCGCTTTTCAGTGATTTTGACCTTTTTTTCAAATCCTCCGAAACCGTGAAAAATTCCACCCTGTAGCATGTGCTCCGAGACCATGGACTATAGAGCGTCGCAGTCCCGCCTCCTACCCTGGACCAGGAAATGAAACCCAATGCATTATTCTCATAGACATTTCTTAAAGTATTTATTTAAAGACGGTTACGCCGCGGACAAAGCCAACTCGAGTCGTGACAACTCATGACAACACAAACAATATTTTGGACCAAACAAATAATTAGAAAGAAGAAAAAAACGGCAGGTTACAACACTTTTTTTGTTGTTTTTCTTTACTGTCGCTTTTCAGTGATTTTCAACTTTTTTTCAAATCATCCGAAACCGTGAAAAATGCCACCGTGTAGCATGTGCTCCGAGACCATGGACTATAGCCTGTCGCTTTTCAGTGATTTTCACCTTTTTTTCAAATCCTCCGAAACCGTGACAAATTCCACCCTGTAGCATGTGCTCCGAGACCATGGACTATAGCCTGTCGCTTTTCAGTGATTTTCACCTTTTTTTCAAATCCTCCGAAACCGTGAAAAATTCCACCCTGTAGCATGTGCTCCGAGACCATGGACTATAGCCTGTCGCTTTTCAGTGATTTTGACCTTTTTTTCAAATCCTCCGAAATTGTGAAAAATGCCACCCTATAGCATGTGCTCTGAGACCATGGACTATAGCCTGTCGCTTTTCAGTGATTTTCACCTTTTTTTCAAATCCTCCGAAACCGTGAAAAATTCCACCCTGTAGCATGTGCTCCGAGACCATGGACTATAGCCTGTCGCTTTTCAGTGATTTTCACATTTTGTTCAAATCCTCCGAAACCGTGAAAAATGCCACCCTATAGCATGTGCTCCGAGACCATGGACTATAGCCTGTTGCTTTTCAGTGATTTTCACCTTTTTTTCAAATCCTCCGAAACCGTGAAAAATTCCACCCTGTAGCATGTGCTCCGAGACCATGGACTATAGCCTGACGCTTTTCAGTGATTTTCCCCTTTTTTTTTTCAAATCCTCCGAAACCGTAAAAAATGCCACCCTGTACATGTGCTCCGAGACCATGGACTATAGCCTGTCGCTTTTCAGTGATTTTCACCTTTCTTTCAAATCCTCCGAAACCGTGAAAAATGGCACCCTGTAGCATGTGCTCCGAGACCATGGACTATAGCCTGTCGCTTTTCAGTGATTTTCACATTTTGTTCAAATCCTCCGAAACCGTGAAAAATGCCACCCTATAGCATGTGCTCCGAGACCATGGACTATAGCCTGTCGCTTTTCAGTGATTTTCACCTTTTTTTCAAATCCTCCGAAACCGTGAAAAATTCCACCCTGTAGCATGTGCTCCGAGACCATGGACTATATCCTGTCGCTTTTCAGTGATTTTGACCTTTTTTTCAAATCCTCCGAAATTGTGAAAAATGCCACCCTATAGCATGTGCTCCGAGACCATGGACTATAGCCTGTCGCTTTTCAGTGATTTTCACCTTTTTTTCAAATCCTCCGAAACCGTGAAAAATTCCACCCTGTAGCATGTGCTCCGAGACCATGGACTATAGCCTGACGCTTTTCAGTGATTTTCACATTTTGTTCAAATCCTCCGAAACCGTGAAAAATGCCACCCTATAGCATGTGCTCCGAGACCATGGAGTATAGCCTGCCGCTTTTCAGTGATTTTCACCTTTTTTTCAAATCCTCCGAAACCGTGACAAATTCCACCCTGTAGCATGTGCTCCGAGACCATGGACTATAGCCTGACGCTTTTCAGTGATTTTCACCTTTTTTCAAACCTCCGAAACCGTGAAAAATGCCACCCTGTAGCATGTGCTCCGAGACCATGGACTATATATAGCCTGTCGCTTTTCAGTGATTTTCACCTTTTTTTCAAATCCTCCGAAACCGTGAAAAATGCCACCGTGTAGCATGTGCTCCGAGACCATGGACTATAGCCTGTCGCTTTTCAGTGATTTTCCCCTTTTTTTTTTCAAATCCTCCGAAACCGTGAAAAATGCCACCCTGTACATGTGCTCCGAGACCATGGACTATAGCCTGTCGCTTTTCAGTGATTTTCACCTTATTTTCAAATCCTCCGAAACCGTGAAAAATGGCACCCTGTAGCATGTGCTCCGAGACCATGGACTATAGCCTGTCGCTTTTCAGTGATTTCACCTTTTTTTCAAATCCTCCGAAACTGTGAAAAATTCCACCCTGTAGCATGTGCTCCGAGACCATGGACTATAGCCTGTCGCTTTTCAGTGATTTTGACCTTTTTTTCAAATCCTCCGAAATTGTGAAAAATGCCACCCTATAGCATGTGCTCCGAGACCATGGACTATAGCCTGTCGCTTTTCAGTGATTTTCACCTTTTTTTCAAATCCTCCGAAACCGTGAAAAATTCCACCCTGTAGCATGTGCTCCGAGACCATGGACTATAGCCTGACGCTTTTCAGTGATTTTCACATTTTGTTCAAATCCTCCGAAACCGTGAAAAATGCCACCCTATAGCATGTGCTCCGAGACCATGGACTATAGCCTGTCGCTTTTCAGTGAATTTCACCTTTTTTTCAAATCCTCCGAAACCGTGAAAAATTCCACCCTGTAGCATGTGCTCCGAGACCATGGACTATAGCCTGACGCTTTTCAGTGATTTTCACCTTTTTTTCAAATCCTCCGAAACCGTGAAAAATGCCACCCTGTAGCATGTGCTCCGAGACCATGGACTATAGCCTGACGCTTTTCAGTGATTTTCACCTTTTTTTCAAATCCTCCGAAACCGTGAAAAATGCCACCCTGTAGCATGTGCTCCGAGACCATGGACTATAGCCTGTCGCTTTTCAGTGATTTTCACCTTTTTTTCAAATCCTCCGAAACCGTGAAAAATGCCACCCTGTAGCATGTGCTCCGAGACCATGGACTATATATAGCCTGTCGCTTTTCAGTGATTTTGACCTTTTTTTCAAATCCTCCGAAACCGTGAAAAATGCCACCCTATAGCATGTGCTCCGAGACCATGGACTATAGCCTGTCGCTTTTCAGTGATTTTCACCTTTTTTTCAAATCCTCCGAAACCGTGAAAAATGCCACCCTGTAGCATGTGCACCGAGACCATGGACTATAGCCTGACGCTTTTCACTGATTTTCACCTTTTTTTCAAATCCTCCGAAACCGTGAAAAATGCCACCCTGTAGCATGTGCTCCGAGGCCATGGACTATAGCCTGTCGCTTTTCAGTGATTTTCACCTTTTTTTCAAATCCTCCGAAACCGTGAAAAATGCCACCCTGTAGCAAGTGCTCCGAGACCATGGACTATAGCCTGTCGCTTTTCAGTGATTTTCACCTTTTTATCAAATCCTCCGAAACCGTGAAAAATGCCACCCTGTAGCATGTGCTCCGAGACCATGGAATATAGCCTGACGCTTTTCACTGATTTTCACCTTTTTTTCAAATCCTCCGAAACCGTGAAAAATGCCACCCTGTAGCATGTGCTCCGAGACCATGGACTATAGCCTGTCGCTTTTCAGTGATTTTCACCTTTTTTTCAAATCCTCCGAAACCGTGAAAAATGCCACCCTGTAGCATGTGCTCCGAGACCATGGAGTATAGCCTGTCGCTTTTCAGTGATTTTCACATTTTTTTCAAATCCTCCGAAACCGTGAAAAATGCCACCCTGTAGCATGTGCTTCGAGACCATGGACTATAGCCTGACGCTTTTCAGTGATTTTCACCTTTTTTTCAAATCCTCCGAAACCGTGAAAAATGCCACCGTGTAGCATGTGCTCCGAGACCATGGACTATAGCCTGTCGCTTTTCAGTGATTTTGACCTTTTTTTCAAATCCTCCGAAATTGTGAAAAATGCCACCCTATAGCATGTGCTCCGAGACCATGGACTATAGCCTGTCGCTTTTCAGTGATTTTCACCTTTTTTTCAAATCCTCCGAAACCGTGAAAAATTCCACCCTGTAGCATGTGCTCCGAGACCAGCCCTATAGTATGCCGTTCGAGACCATGGGCTATAGCCCATCGCCATGGTCATAAATGATGAAAAACAAGGATTTGAAAAAAGACAAAAATCACTCCGAGACCATGGGCTATAGCCCATCGTCTCGGAGTCATTTTCGTCTTTTTTTCAAATCCTCAAAAATGATGGAAAACGGCATGCTATAGTATGCCGTTCGAGACCATGGGCTATAGCCCATCGCCATGGTCATAAATGATGAAAAACGAGGATTTGAAAAAAAGACGAAAATGACTCCGAGACGATGGGCTATAGCCCATGGTCTCGGAGTGATTTTCGTCTTTTTTTCAAATCCTCAAAAATGATGGAAAACGGCATGCTATAGTATGCCGTTCGAGACCATGGGCTATAGCCCATCGCCATGGTCATAAATGATGAAAAACGAGGATTTGAAAAAAAGACGAAAATGACTCCGAGACGATGGGCTATAGCCCATGGTCTCGACTCGGAGTGATTTTCGTCTTTTTTTCAAATCCTCAAAAATGATGGAAAACGGCATGCTATAGTATGCCGTTCGAGACCATGGGCTATAGCCCATCGCCATGGTCATAAATTATGAAAAACAAGGATTTGAAAAAAAGACGAAAATGACTCCGAGACGATGGGCTATAGCCCATGGTCTCGGAGTGATTTTCGTCTTTTTTTCAAATCCTCAAAAATGATGCAAAACGGCATGCTATAGTATGCCGTTCGAGACCATGGGCTATAGCCCATCGCCATGGTCATAAATTATGAAAAACAAGGATTTGAAAAAAAGACGAAAATGACTCCGAGACGATGGGCTATAGCCCATGGTCTCGGAGTGATTTTCGTCTTTTTTTCAAATCCTCAAAAAGGATGGATAACGGCATGCTATAGTATACCGTTCGAGACCATGGGCTATAGCCCATCGCCATGGTCATAAATTATGAAAAACAAGGATTTGAAAAAAAGACGAAAATGACTCCGAGACGATGGGCTATAGCCCATGGTCTCGGAGTGATTTTCGTCTTTTTTTCAAATCCTCAAAAATGATGGAAAACGGCATGCTATAGTATGCCGTTCGAGACCATGGGCTATAGCCCATCGCCATGGTCATAAATGATGAAAAACGAGGATTTCAAAAAAAGACGAAAATGACTCCGAGACGATGGGCTATAGCCCATGGTCTCGACTCGGAGTGATTTTCGTCTTTTTTTCAAATCCTCAAAAATGATGGAAAACGGCATGCTATAGTATGCCGTTCGAGACCATGGGCTATAGCCCATCGCCATGGTCATAAATGATGAAAAACAAGGATTTTAAAAAAAGACAAAAATCACTCCGAGACCATGGGCTATAGCCCATCGTCTCGGAGTCATTTTCGTCTTTTTTTCAAATCCTCAAAAATGATGGAAAACGGCATGCTATAGTATGCCGTTCGAGACCATGGGCTATAGCCCATCGCCATGGTTATAAATGATGAAAAACGAGGATTTGAAAAAAAGACGAAAATTACTCCGAGACGATGGGCTATAGCCCATGGTCTCGGAGTGATTTTCGTCTTTTTTTCAAATCCTCAAAAATGATGCAAAACGGAATACTATATCATGCCGTTCGAGACCATGGGCTATAGCCCATCGCCATGGTCATAAATGATGAAAAACAAGCATTTGAAAAAAAGACGAAAATGACTCCGAGACGATGGGCTATAGCCCATGGTCTCGGAGTGATTTTCGTCTTTTTTTCAAATCCTCAAAAATGATGCAAAACGGCATGCTATAGTATGCCGTTCGAGACCATGGGCTATAGCCCATCGCCATGGTCATAAATTATGAAAAACAAGGATTTGAAAAAAAAGACGAAAATGACTCCGAGACGATGGGCTATAGCCCATGGACTCGGAGTGATTTTCGTCTTTTTTTCAAATCCTCAAAAAGGATGGATAACGGCATGCTATAGTATACCGTTCGAGACCATGGGCTATAGCCCATCGCCATGGTCATAAATTATGAAAAACAAGGATTTGAAAAAAAGATGAAAATGACTCCGAGACGATGGGCTATAGCCCATGGTCTCGGAGTGATTTTCGTCTTTTTTTCAAATCCTCAAAAATGATGGAAAACGGCATGCTATAGTATGCCGTTCGAGACCATGGGCTATAGCCCATCGCCATGGTTATAAATGATGAAAAACGAGGATTTGAAAAAAAGACGAAAATTACTCCGAGACGATGGGCTATAGCCCATGGTCTCGGAGTGATTTTCGTCTTTTTTTCAAATCCTCAAAAATGATGCAAAACGGCATGCTATAGTATGCCGTTCGAGACCATGGGAAAAAAAGACGAAAATCACTCCGAGACCATGGGCTATAGCCCATCGTCTCGGAGTCATTTTCGTCTTTTTTTCAAATCCTCAAAAATGATGCAAAACGGCATGCTATAGTATGCCGTTCGAGACCATGGGCTATAGCCCATCGCCATGGTCATAAATTATGAAAAACAAGGATTTGAAAAAAAGACGAAAATGACTCCGAGACGATGGGCTATAGCCCATGGTCTCGGAGTGATTTTCGTCTTTTTTTCAAATCCTCAAAAATGATGGAAAACGGCATGCTATAGTATGCCGTTCGAGACCATGGGCTATAGCCCATCGCCATGGTCATAAATTATGAAAAACAAGGATTTGAAAAAAAGACGAAAATGACTCCGAGACGATGGGCTATAGCCCATGGTCTCGGAGTGATTTTCGTCTTTTTTTCAAATCCTCAAAAATGATGCAAAACGGCATGCTATAGTATGCCGTTCGAGACCATGGGCTATAGCCCATCGCCATGGTCATAAATTATGAAAAACAAGGATTTGAAAAAAAGACGAAAATGACTCCGAGACGATGGGCTATAGCCCATGGTCTCGGAGTGATTTTCGTCTTTTTTTCAAATCCTCAAAAATGATGAAAAACGGCATGCTATAGTATGCCGTTCGAGACCATGGGCTATAGCCCATCGCCATGGTCATAAATGATGAAAAACGAGGATTTGAAAAAAAGACGAAAATGACTCCGAGACGATGGGCTATAGCCCATGGTCTCGACTCGGAGTGATTTTCGTCTTTTTTTCAAATCCTCAAAAATGATGGAAAACGGCATGCTATAGTATGCCGTTCGAGACCATGGGCTATAGCCCATCGCCATGGTCATAAATGATGAAAAACAAGGATTTGAAAAAAAGACGAAAATTACTCCGAGACGATGGGCTATAGCCCATGGTCTCGGAGTGATTTTCGTCTTTTTTTCAAATCCTCAAAAATGATGCAAAACGGCATGCTATAGTATGCCGTTCGAGACCATGGGCTATAGCCCATCGCCATGGTCATAAATGATGAAAAACAAGGATTTGAAAAAAAGACGAAAATGACTCCGAGACGATGGGCTATAGCCCATGGTCTCGGAGTGATTTTCGTCTTTTTTCCAAATCCTCAAAAAGGATGGATAACGGCATGCTATAGTATACCGTTCGAGACCATGAGAAAAAAATACGAAAATCACTCCGAGACCATGGGCTATAGCCCATCGTCTCGGAGTCATTTTCGTCTTTTTTTCAAATCCTCAAAAATGATGCAAAACGGCATGCTATAGTATGCCGTTCGAGACCATGGGCTATAGCCCATCGCCATGGTCATAAATTATGAAAAACAAGGATTTGAAAAAAAGACGAAAATGACTCCGAGACGATGGGCTATAGCTCTCGGAGTGATTTTCGTCTTTTTTTCAAATCCTCAAAAAGGATGGATAACGGCATGCTATAGTATACCGTTCGAGACCATGGGAAAAAAAGACGAAAATGACTCCGAGACGATGGGCTATAGCCCATGGTCTCGGAGTGATTTTCGTCTTTTTTTCAAATCCTCAAAAATGATGGAAAACGGCATGCTATAGTATGCCGTTCGAGACCATGGGCTATAGCCCATCGCCATGGTCATAAATTATGAAAAACAAGGATTTGAAAAAAAGACGAAAATGACTCCGAGACGATGGGCTATAGCCCATGGTCTCGGAGTGATTTTCGTCTTTTTTTCAAATCCTCAAAAATGATGGAAAACGGCATGCTATAGTATGCCGTTCGAGACCATGGGCTATAGCCCATCGCCATGGTCATAAATTATGAAAAACAAGGATTTGAAAAAAAGACAAAAATCACTCCGAGACCATGGGCTATAGCCCATGGTCTCGGAGTCATTTTCGTCTTTTTTTCAAATCCTCAAAAATGATGGAAAACGGCATGCTATAGTATGCCGTTCGAGACCATGGGCTATAGCCCATCGCCATGGTCATAAATTATGAAAAACAAGGATTTGAAAAAAAGACGAAAATGACTCCGAGACGATGGGCTATAGCCCATGGTCTCGGAGTGATTTTCGTCTTTTTTTCAAATCCTCAAAAATGATGCAAAACGGAATACTATAGCATGCCGTTCGAGACCATGGGCTATATCCCATCGCCATGGTCATAAATGATGAAAAACGAGGATTTGAAAAAAAGACGAAAATGACTCCGAGACGATGGGCTATAGCCCATGGTCTCGGAGTGATTTTCGTCTTTTTTTCAAATCCTCAAAAAGGATGGATAACGGCATGCTATAGTATACCGTTCGAGACCATGGGCTATAGCCCATCGCCATGGTCATAAATTATGAAAAACAAGTATTTGAAAAAAAGACGAAAATGACTCCGAGACGATGGGCTATAGCCCATGGTCTCGGAGTGATTTTCGTCTTTTTTTCAAATCCTCAAAAATGATGGAAAACGGCATGCTATAGTATGCCGTTCGAGACCATGGGCTATAGCCCATCGCCATGGTCATAAATTATGAAAAACAAGGATTTGAAAAAAAGACGAAAATGACTCCAAGACGATGGGCTATAGCCCATGGTCTCGGAGTGATTTTCATCTTTTTTTCAAATCCTCAAAAATGATGCAAAACGGCATGCTATAGTATGCCGTTCGAGACCATGGGCTATAGCCCATCGCCATGGTCATAAATTATGAAAAACAAGGATTTGAAAAAAAGACGAAAATGACTCCGAGACGATGAGCTATAGCCCATGGTCTCGGAGTGATTTTCGTCTTTTTTTCAAATCCTCAAAAAGGATGGATAACGGCATGCTATAGTATACCGTTCGAGACCATGGGCTATAGCCCATCGTCATGGTCATAAATTATGAAAAACAAGGATTTGAAAAAAAGACGAAAATGACTCCGAGACGATGGGCTATAGCCCATGGTCTCGGAGTGATTTTCGTCTTTTTTTCAAATCCTCAAAAATGATGGAAAACGGCATGCTATAGTATGCCGTTCGAGACCATGGGCTATAGCCCATCGCCATGGTCATAAATGATGAAAAACGAGGATTTGAAAAAAAGACGAAAATGACTCCGAGACGATGGGCTATAGCCCATGGTCTCGGAGTGATTTTCGTCTTTTTTTCAAATCCTCAAAAATGATGCAAAACGGCATGCTATAGTATGCCGTTCGAGACCATGGGCTATAGCCCATCGCCATGGTCATAAATGATGAAAAACAAGGATTTGAAAAAAATACGAAAATGACTCCAAGACGATGGGCTATAGCCCATGGTCTCGACTCGGAGTGATTTTCGTCTTTTTTTCAAATCCTCAAAAATGATGGAAAACGGCATGCTATAGTATGCCGTTCGAGACCATGGGCTATAGCCCATCGCCATGGTTATAAATGATGAAAAACGAGGATTTGAAAAAAAGACGAAAATTACTCCGAGACGATGGGCTATAGCCCATGGTCTCGGAGTGATTTTCGTCTTTTTTTCAAATCCTCAAAAATGATGCAAAACGGAATACTATAGCATGCCGTTCGAGACCATGGGCTATAGCCCATCGCCATGGTCATAAATGATGAAAAACAAGGATTTGAAAAAAAGACGAAAATGACTCCGAGACTATGGACTATAGCCCATGGTCTCGGAGTGATTTTCGTCTTTTTTTCAAATCCTCAAAAATGATGCAAAACGGCATGCTATAGTATGCCGTTCGAGACCATGGGCTATAGCCCATCGCCATGGTCATAAATGATGAAAAACGAGGATTTGAAAAAAAGACGAAAATGACTCCGAGACGATGGGATATAGCCCATGGTCTCGGAGTGATTTTCGTCTTTTTTTCAAATCCTCAAAAATGATGCAAAACGGCATGCTATAGTATGCCGTTCGAGACCATGGGCTATAGCCCATCGCCATGGTCATAAATGATGAAAAACAAGGATTTGAAAAAAAGACGAAAATGACTCCAAGACGATGGGCTATAGCCCATGGTCTCGACTCGGAGTGATTTTCGTCTTTTTTTCAAATCCTCAAAAATGATGCAAAACGGCATGCTATAGTATGCCGTTCGAGACCATGGGAAAAAAGACGAAAATCACTCCGAGACCATGGGCTATAGCCCATCGTCTCGGAGTCATTTTCGTCTTTTTTTCAAATCCTCAAAAATGATGGAAAACGGCATGCTATAGTATGCCGTTCGAGACCATGGGCTATAGCCCATCGCCATGGTCATAAATGATGAAAAACAAGGATTTGAAAAAAAGTCAAAAATCACTCCGAGACCATGGGCTATAGCCCATCGTCTCGGAGTCATTTTCGTCTTTTTTTCAAATCCTCAAAAATGATGGAAAACGGCATGCTATAGTATGCCGTTCGAGACCATGGGCTATAGCCCATCGCCATGGTCATAAATTATGAAAAACAAGGATTTGAAAAGAAGACGAAAATGACTCCGAGACGATGGGCTATAGCCCATGGTCTCGGAGTGATTTTCGTCTTTTTTTCAAATCCTCAAAAATGATGGAAAACGGCATGCTATAGTATGCCGTTCGAGATCATGGGCTATAGCCCATCGCCATGGTTATAAATGATGAAAAACGAGGATTTGAAACAAAGACGAAAATTACTCCGAGACGATGGGCTATAGCCCATGGTCTCGGAGTGATTTTCGTCTTTTTTTCAAATCCTCAAAAATGATGCAAAACGGAATACTATAGCATGCCGTTCGAGACCATGGGCTATAGCCCATCGCCATGGTCATAAATGATGAAAAACAAGGATTTGAAAAAAAGACGAAAATGACTCCGAGACGATGGGCTATAGCCCATGGTCTCGGAGTGATTTTCGTCTTTTTTTCAAATCCTCAAAAAGGATGGATAACGGCATGCTATAGTATACCGTTCGAGACCATGGGCTATAGCCCATCGCCATGGTCATAAATTATGAAAAACAAGGATTTGAAAAAAAGACGAAAATGACTCCGAGACGATGGGCTATAGCCCATGGTCTCGGAGTGATTTTCGTCTTTTTTTCAAATCCTCAAAAATGATGCAAAACGGCATGCTATAGTATGCCGTTCGAGACCATGGGCTATAGCCCATCGCCATGGTCATAAATTATGAAAAACAAGGATTTGAAAAAAAGACGAAAATGACTCCGAGACCATGGGCTATAGCCCATGGTCTCGAAGTGATTTTCGTCTTTTTTTCAAATCCTCAAAAAGGATGGATAACGGCATGCTATAGTATACCGTTCGAGACCATGGGCTATAGCCCATCGCCATGGTCATAAATTATGAAAAACAAGGATTTGAAAAAAAGACGAAAATGACTCCGAGACGATGGGCTATAGCCCATGGTCTCGGAGTGATTTTCGTCTTTTTTTCAAATCCTCAAAAATGATGGAAAACAGCATGCTATAGTATGCCGTTCGAGACCATGGGCTATAGCCCATCGCCATGGTCATAAATGATGAAAAACGAGGATTTGAAAAAAAGACGAAAATGACTCCGAGACGATGGGCTATAGCCCATGGTCTCGGAGTGATTTTCGTCTTTTTTTCAAATCCTCAAAAAGGATGGATAACGGCATGCTATAGTATACCGTTCGAGACCATGGGCTATAGCCCATCGCCATGGTCATAAATTATGAAAAACAAGGATTTGAAAAAATGACGAAAATGACTCCGAGACGAGTCATTTTCGTCTTTTTTTCAAATCCTCAAAAATGATGGAAAACGGCATGCTATAGTATGCCGTTCGAGACCATGGGCTATAGCCCATCGCCATGGTTATAAATGATGAAAAACGAGGATTTGAAAAAAAGACGAAAATTACTCCGAGACGATGGGCTATAGCCCATGGTCTCGGAGTGATTTTCGTCTTTTTTTCAAATCCTCAAAAATGATGCAAAACGGAATACTATATCATGCCGTTCGAGACCATGGGCTATAGCCCATCGCCATGGTCATAAATGATGAAAAACAAGCATTTGAAAAAAAGACGAAAATGACTCCGAGACGATGGGCTATAGCCCATGGTCTCGGAGTGATTTTCGTCTTTTTTTCAAATCCTCAAAAATGATGCAAAACGGCATGCTATAGTATGCCGTTCGAGACCATGGGCTATAGCCCATCGCCATGGTCATAAATTATGAAAAACAAGGATTTGAAAAAAAGACGAAAATGACTCCGAGACGATGGGCTATAGCCCATGGACTCGGAGTGATTTTCGTCTTTTTTTCAAATCCTCAAAAAGGATGGATAACGGCATGCTATAGTATACCGTTCGAGACCATGGGCTATAGCCCATCGCCATGGTCATAAATTATGAAAAACAAGGATTTGAAAAAAAGACGAAAATGACTCCGAGACGATGGGCTATAGCCCATGGTCTCGGAGTGATTTTCGTCTTTTTTTCAAATCCTCAAAAATGATGGAAAACGGCATGCTATAGTATGCCGTTCGAGACCATGGGCTATAGCCCATCGCCATGGTCATAAATTATGAAAAACAAGGATTTGAAAAGAAGACGAAAATGACTCCGAGACGATGGGCTATAGCCCATGGTCTCGGAGTGATTTTCGTCTTTTTTTCAAATCCTCAAAAATGATGGAAAACGGCATGCTATAGTATGCCGTTCGAGATCATGGGCTATAGCCCATCGCCATGGTTATAAATGATGAAAAACGAGGATTTGAAACAAAGACGAAAATTACTCCGAGACGATGGGCTATAGCCCATGGTCTCGGAGTGATTTTCGTCTTTTTTTCAAATCCTCAAAAATGATGCAAAACGGAATACTATAGCATGCCGTTCGAGACCATGGGCTATAGCCCATCGCCATGGTCATAAATGATGAAAAACAAGGATTTGAAAAAAAGACGAAAATGACTCCGAGACGATGGGCTATAGCCCATGGTCTCGGAGTGATTTTCGTCTTTTTTTCAAATCCTCAAAAAGGATGGATAACGGCATGCTATAGTATACCGTTCGAGACCATGGGCTATAGCCCATCGCCATGGTCATAAATTATGAAAAACAAGGATTTGAAAAAAAGACGAAAATGACTCCGAGACGATGGGCTATAGCCCATGGTCTCGGAGTGATTTTCGTCTTTTTTTCAAATCCTCAAAAATGATGCAAAACGGCATGCTATAGTATGCCGTTCGAGACCATGGGCTATAGCCCATCGCCATGGTCATAAATTATGAAAAACAAGGATTTGAAAAAAAGACGAAAATGACTCCGAGACCATGGGCTATAGCCCATGGTCTCGAAGTGATTTTCGTCTTTTTTTCAAATCCTCAAAAAGGATGGATAACGGCATGCTATAGTATACCGTTCGAGACCATGGGCTATAGCCCATCGCCATGGTCATAAATTATGAAAAACAAGGATTTGAAAAAAAGACGAAAATGACTCCGAGACGATGGGCTATAGCCCATGGTCTCGGAGTGATTTTCGTCTTTTTTTCAAATCCTCAAAAATGATGGAAAACAGCATGCTATAGTATGCCGTTCGAGACCATGGGCTATAGCCCCTCGCCATGGTCATAAATGATGAAAAACGAGGATTTGAAAAAAAGACGAAAATGACTCCGAGACGATGGGCTATAGCCCATGGTCTCGGAGTGATTTTCGTCTTTTTTTCAAATCCTCAAAAAGGATGGATAACGGCATGCTATAGTATACCGTTCGAGACCATGGGCTATAGCCCATCGCCATGGTCATAAATTATGAAAAACAAGGATTTGAAAAAATGACGAAAATGACTCCGAGACGAGTCATTTTCGTCTTTTTTTCAAATCCTCAAAAATGATGGAAAACGGCATGCTATAGTATGCCGTTCGAGACCATGGGCTATAGCCCATCGCCATGGTTATAAATGATGAAAAACGAGGATTTGAAAAAAAGACGAAAATTACTCCGAGACGATGGGCTATAGCCCATGGTCTCGGAGTGATTTTCGTCTTTTTTTCAAATCCTCAAAAATGATGCAAAACGGAATACTATATCATGCCGTTCGAGACCATGGGCTATAGCCCATCGCCATGGTCATAAATGATGAAAAACAAGCATTTGAAAAAAAGACGAAAATGACTCCGAGACGATGGGCTATAGCCCATGGTCTCGGAGTGATTTTCGTCTTTTTTTCAAATCCTCAAAAATGATGCAAAACGGCATGCTATAGTATGCCGTTCGAGACCATGGGCTATAGCCCATCGCCATGGTCATAAATTATGAAAAACAAGGATTTGAAAAAAAGACGAAAATGACTCCGAGACGATGGGCTATAGCCCATGGACTCGGAGTGATTTTCGTCTTTTTTTCAAATCCTCAAAAAGGATGGATAACGGCATGCTATAGTATACCGTTCGAGACCATGGGCTATAGCCCATCGCCATGGTCATAAATTATGAAAAACAAGGATTTGAAAAAAAGACGAAAATGACTCCGAGACGATGGGCTATAGCCCATGGTCTCGGAGTGATTTTCGTCTTTTTTTCAAATCCTCAAAAATGATGGAAAACGGCATGCTATAGTATGCCGTTCGAGACCATGGGCTATAGCCCATCGCCATGGTTATAAATGATGAAAAACGAGGATTTGAAAAAAATACGAAAATTACTCCGAGACGATGGGCTATAGCCCATGGTCTCGGAGTGATTTTCGTCTTTTTTTCAAATCCTCAAAAATGATGCAAAACGGCATGCTATAGTATGCCGTTCGAGACCATGGGAAAAAAAGACGAAAATCACTCCGAGACCATGGGCTATAGCCCATCGTCTCGGAGTCATTTTCGTCTTTTTTTCAAATCCTCAAAAATGATGCAAAACGGCATGCTATAGTATGCCGTTCGAGACCATGGGCTATAGCCCATCGCCATGGTCATAAATTATGAAAAACAAGGATTTGAAAAAAAGACGAAAATGACTCCGAGACGATGGGCTATAGCCCATGGTCTCGGAGTGATTTTCGTCTTTTTTTCAAATCCTCAAAAATGATGGAAAACGGCATGCTATAGTATGCCGTTCGAGACCATGGGCTATAGCCCATCGCCATGGTCATAAATTATGAAAAACAAGGATTTGAAAAAAAGACAAAAATCACTCCGAGACCATGGGCTATAGCCCATCGTCTCGGAGTCATTTTCGTCTTTTTTTCAAATCCTCAAAAATGATGGAAAACGGCATGCTATAGTATGCCGTTCGAGACCATGGGCTATAGCCCATCGCCATGGTCATAAATTATGAAAAACAAGGATTTGAAAAAAAGACGAAAATGACTCCAAGACGATGGGCTATAGCCCATGGTCTCGGAGTGATTTTCGTCTTTTTTTCAAATCCTCAAAAATGATGGAAAACGGCATGCTATAGTATGCCGTTCGAGACCATGGGCTATAGCCCATCGCCATGGTTATAAATGATGAAAAACGAGGATTTGAAAAAAAGACGAAAATTACTCCGAGACGATGGGCTATAGCCCATGGTCTCGGAGTGATTTTCGTCTTTTTTTCAAATCCTCAAAAATGATGCAAAACGGAATATTATAGCATGCCGTTCGAGACCATGGGCTATAGCCCATCGCCATGGTCATAAATGATGAAAAACAAGGATTTGAAAAAAAGACGAAAATGACTCCGAGACGATGGGCTATAGCCCATGGTCTCGGAGTGATTTTCGTCTTTTTTTCAAATCCTCAAAAATGATGCAAAACGGCATGCTATAGTATGCCGTTCGAGACCATGGGCTATAGCCCATCGCCATGGTCATAAATTATGAAAAACAAGGATTTGAAAAAAAGACGAAAATGACTCCGAGACGATGGGCTATAGCCCATGGTCTCGGAGTGATTTTCGTCTTTTTTTCAAATCCTCAAAAATGATGAAAAACGGCATGCTATAGTATGCCGTTCGAGACCATGGGCTATAGCCCATCGCCATGGTCATAAATGATGAAAAACGAGGATTTGAAAAAAAGACGAAAATGACTCCGAGACGATGGGCTATAGCCCATGGTCTCGACTCGGAGTGATTTTCGTCTTTTTTTCAAATCCTCAAAAATGATGGAAAACGGCATGCTATAGTATGCCGTTCGAGACCATGGGCTATAGCCCATCGCCATGGTCATAAATTATGAAAAACAAGGATTTGAAAAAAAGACGAAAATGACTCCGAGACGATGGGCTATAGCCCATGGTCTCGGAGTGATTTTCGTCTTTTTTTCAAATCCTCAAAAATGATGGAAAACGGCATGCTATAGTATGCCGTTCGAGACCATGGGCTATAGCCCATCGCCATGGTCATAAATGATGAAAAACAAGGATTTGAAAAAAAGACAAAAATCACTCCGAGACCATGGGCTATAGCCCATCGTCTCGGAGTCATTTTCGTCTTTTTTTCAAATCCTCAAAAATGATGGAAAACGGCATGCTATAGTATGCCGTTCGAGACCATGGGCTATAGCCCATCGCCATGGTCATAAATTATGAAAAACAAGGATTTGAAAAAAAGACGAAAATGACTCCAAGACGATGGGCTATAGCCCATGGTCTCGGAGTGATTTTCGTCTTTTTTTCAAATCCTCAAAAATGATGGAAAACGGCATGCTATAGTATGCCGTTCGAGACCATGGGCTATAGCCCATCGCCATGGTTATAAATGATGAAAAACGAGGATTTGAAAAAAAGACGAAAATTACTCCGAGACGATGGGCTATAGCCCATGGTCTCGGAGTGATTTTCGTCTTTTTTTCAAATCCTCAAAAATGATGCAAAACGGAATATTATAGCATGCCGTTCGAGACCATGGGCTATAGCCCATCGCCATGGTCATAAATGATGAAAAACAAGGATTTGAAAAAAAGACGAAAATGACTCCGAGACGATGGGCTATAGCCCATGGTCTCGGAGTGATTTTCGACTTTTTTTCAAATCCTCAAAAATGATGCAAAACGGCATGCTATAGTATGCCGTTCGAGACCATGGGCTATAGCCCATCGCCATGGTCATAAATTATGAAAAACAAGGATTTGAAAAAAAGACGAAAATGACTCCGAGACGATGGGCTATAGCCCATGGTCTCGGAGTGATTTTCGTCTTTTTTTCAAATCCTCAAAAATGATGAAAAACGGCATGCTATAGTATGCCGTTCGAGACCATGGGCTATAGCCCATCGCCATGGTCATAAATGATGAAAAACGAGGATTTGAAAAAAAGACGAAAATGACTCCGAGACGATGGGCTATAGCCCATGGTCTCGACTCGGAGTGATTTTCGTCTTTTTTTCAAATCCTCAAAAATGATGGAAAACGGCATGCTATAGTATGCCGTTCGAGACCATGGGCTATAGCCCATCGCCATGGTCATAAATGATGAAAAACAAGGATTTGAAAAAAAGACGAAAATTACTCCGAGACGATGGGCTATAGCCCATGGTCTCGGAGTGATTTTCGTCTTTTTTTCAAATCCTCAAAAATGATGCAAAACGGAATACTATAGCATGCCGTTCGAGACCATGGGCTATAGCCCATCGCCATGGTCATAAATGATGAAAAACAAGGATTTGAAAAAAAGACGAAAATGACTCCGAGACGATGGACTATAGCCCATGGTCTTGGAGTGATTTTCGTCTTTTTTTCAAATCCTCAAAAATGATGCAAAACGGCATGCTATAGTATGCCGTTCGAGACCATGGGCTATAGCCCATCGCCATGGTCATAAATTATGAAAAACAAGGATTTGAAAAAAAGACGAAAATGACTCCGAGACGATGGGCTATAGCCCATGGTCTCGGAGTGATTTTCGTCTTTTTTTCAAATCCTCAAAAAGGATGGATAACGGCATGCTATAGTATACCGTTCGAGACCATGGGCTATAGCCCATCGCCATGGTCATAAATTATGAAAAACAAGGATTTGAAAAAAAGACGAAAATGACTCCGAGACGATGGGCTATAGCCCATGGTCTCGACTCGGAGTGATTTTCGTCTTTTTTTCAAATCCTCAAAAATGATGGAAAACGGCATGCTATAGTATGCCGTTCGAGACCATGGGCTATAGCCCATCGCCATGGTTATAAATTATGAAAAACGAGGATTTGAAAAAAAGACGAAAAATACTCCGAGACGATGGGCTATAGCCCATGGTCTCGGAGTGATTTTCGTCTTTTTTTCAAATCCTCAAAAATG
Source organism: Electrona antarctica (assembly GCF_951216825.1). Taxonomy (NCBI): domain Eukaryota; kingdom Metazoa; phylum Chordata; class Actinopteri; order Myctophiformes; family Myctophidae; genus Electrona; species Electrona antarctica. The sequence goes on from NW_027637198.1 coordinate 161,112, forward strand.
ATGCAAAACGGAATGCTATAGTATGCCGTTCGAGACCATGGGCTATAGCCCATCGCCATGGTCATAAATGATGAAAAACAAGGATTTGAAAAAAAGACGAAAATGACTCCGAGACGATGGGCTATAGCCCATGGTCTCGGAGTGATTTTCGTCTTTTTTCCAAATCCTCAAAAAGGATGGATAACGGCATGCTATAGTATACCGTTCGAGACCATGAGAAAAAAATACGAAAATCACTCCGAGACCATGGGCTATAGCCCATCGTCTCGGAGTCATTTTCGTCTTTTTTTCAAATCCTCAAAAATGATGCAAAACGGCATGCTATAGTATGCCGTTCGAGACCATGGGCTATAGCCCATCGCCATGGTCATAAATTATGAAAAACAAGGATTTGAAAAAAAGACGAAAATGACTCCGAGACGATGGGCTATAGCTCTCGGAGTGATTTTCGTCTTTTTTTCAAATCCTCAAAAAGGATGGATAACGGCATGCTATAGTATACCGTTCGAGACCATGGGAAAAAAAGACGAAAATGACTCCGAGACGATGGGCTATAGCCCATGGTCTCGGAGTGATTTTCGTCTTTTTTTCAAATCCTCAAAAATGATGGAAAACGGCATGCTATAGTATGCCGTTCGAGACCATGGGCTATAGCCCATCGCCATGGTCATAAATTATGAAAAACAAGGATTTGAAAAAAAGACGAAAATGACTCCGAGACGATGGGCTATAGCCCATGGTCTCGGAGTGATTTTCGTCTTTTTTTCAAATCCTCAAAAATGATGGAAAACGGCATGCTATAGTATGCCGTTCGAGACCATGGGCTATAGCCCATCGCCATGGTCATAAATTATGAAAAACAAGGATTTGAAAAAAAGACGAAAATGAC